>NC_039363.1:35992047-36080207 GCF_003573695.1 Papaver somniferum | reverse complement strand
CCCCCCCCCCCCCCCCCCCATGCTGGGTGTAGGTTGTCGAGTATAATCTGCTGCACAGCCTTGGTCTGACTCTGAGAAGCTAGAAAACAATATTTGCTGGTGTCGGACATAGTGTAAATCCCCAAGCCGCAATTTTTGATAGGGAGAGTAGAGATGCGTAGTTGCAGAGGGCCAAAACCATCACCATATCCCATCACAAGGTGTCTTAAAAATATCTCAAGCTGACAGCCAAAGAGATCAATACCTGGCTGAAGGGCGAACGGCTTGGTAGTACGCATCGTGAAATATAATTTAGATACGCTGGCACAATTGCGTAACAAAAGAAGTTCACACTGAGGGTCCTTGAGCTTTTTGATAGAGTTCATCAGTTGGATAGTCTTGTTGACCCCACTGAGCACCATATCGCTACAAAATTGTAAATCAAGATTCACATGACCCCTGATAGACACATTTTTGTGTCTACGTTGTCCTCAATTTTCTGTATTGTTGGTACTCAATTTTGTACTTATTGTGGTGTTTTTTGTGTTTGTAGGTATTTTTGGGAAATAAACATTTTTGGAAAAATCGGCTCAAAAAGTTGTCTAAAGCACCCAGATGAATTGTTATTGGCACCCGCAGTTTGAATAAGGGACACCTCCAGGGCGCCACTCAAGGCAGCTACTATTCGCACCCCTACTCTGGATAGGGGGCAACCCATCTTCTCCCACGTTCAAATTATTTTAGGCGGGAAAGTGCTTGTGCAGGACCGAGAATTTCAGTGAAGATATTGGCCGTGTTTAAGGGAGATTAAATAGATGGATTTGACTCAGAAGATCCTGTTTTGACTAAACAGGATTGGTAACGAGTTTAGAATCATCCAACTTGGGCTACGTCGTCGGATCAAAGAAAACAGGGCAACACGTTTTCAAGAGAGGGAAACTCGGGATTTCCTTTGGTTTATTCGTCGGAGCTGCGTGAAGAGATTATCCTGTCACGAGTTAGAATCAATATATTTCGAGAAATATCCATGTTGGAATACGTCAACACTAAACAGACGCGTGATGAACTAAAACAGGGAACAAATATATTTTCGTTTCACTCACTGTTGGTGTTACTATGGGAAAGATACGTGAAGTAAAGGAGAATACTGACTGGCAATTTTACAGTATTGATGGAGAGATATTTTACAGCTCATTCATGCGTGCAGAAAAGAAAAATAGGAAATTATTCCCGAGAATAATATTCCTTCACTGTGAAGATTTTGAGGAGTAATTTGTGATATTTGGAGGTGTTGTTAGGTTATAAGTAGCTTCTGAGATGTAAGAGAAGGGGGGATGGAGAGTTTGGGAGACATTGAGCACATTACAGAGGTAGGAATTTCGAGTTGCAGAGAATAGCCATTTTCTGTTGTTGTGAAGAACATAAGACGGACATAGAACAGTCGTTGTTGCTACAGTGTCAACGACAATACTCATTTATCGTTCTTTGTAACAGCTGGTTTGTAACAGAAATAAGTGTTACAAACCCGTTTTTAATTATTTTATTAAAAATCATCCTTGTAAGCACATTTTGAGCAATGAATTATCTTTTTGAGTGTGTTTGCATCATGAGAAGCTAAACCCATCACTGGAACGATGGAGGAAGTTGTTTTTCACCCATCTGGTATAACTATGTGCATAGAATTTAATTATTTTATGATTTCAATTAATTATTTGTTATTTTGTCTGATGTCACATGCTTAGTTTTGATTACTTTTGATGCGTCATGCTCACAACTTACAACTAATGTTTTATGAAATCTACTTTGGCAAAGAATAGAGTTAATATTTCTTTTATTTTGAGCTATAATTTCCTAGGATTAATTTCTGAACCACTTGAATATGAAAAACAGTGAAATCCTGAGTCCCAGTAAATTCTTCATCACGTGACATATTTTGTATATATTTTTTTATGTTTAGTATTTTCATATTTAAGCCTAGAATCAATCTCAACAAAGTCCGAGTGAACGACAAACCTATTTACCACTATTCAAAATTCGATCAAATTTTTGGCGTCGCCGACGTGTATTTGTTTATAGATTTGTTTTAGGTTTTATTTTATTTGTTCTTTTTTTACGCGTTTTGGTATTTTGTTTGCTTTCAGATTTGGAGCTAAGCTAAAGGAAAAAGAGAAAGTGCTGATAAGAAAGGAAAAGCCCAAAAAGGAAAGAAAAGAGAAATCCAAAAGGAGTGAAGAAGAAGATTTTGTAAATAATTTTATTTTTATTTTTTTAGAAACTGTAATTAAGGTTTTTATTTTTGTAATATTTTATTTTTGGACATTGAAGATTGGACTTTATTTTTAAAACCCTAAGGAAAGGTTAGTTTAAATATAAACTGCACAAGGAAGGACGGAAATTACGAACGTACACTGACATTGGAGTCGGTGGCCCGAGTCGACTTCAACGGTTCGTCCCCCGTATGGAACGGGAGGTAAGAATTCTAAACACCCGCTGGATGATTTTGTATGCATATATGTTGAGGACCTTAAATCGGATTTAATTTTCTAGTAAAGGGAAAGGACTGGCCAAATCAAGATAAGGACTCGGATATCATCACCGTTTCTTTCTTGCCCGCCTTAGGAACACGTAACCTACGCGAACCTAAGCCTTAAAATTTGGACTAGAACGAGACTGATAGAGTAACGAGCTTATTAGGAAAGTCGTTCGAAAAATATTGGTTACTCTTTTGAGCATAGTTTGAAGTTCATGATGGTTTCTGTGAGTTGAATACGCCGCCTTGTAACGCCGGTGAGGCCTTGGATATCAAAGCTCCACTGAGCTTCCCTCGTCTCTATTCAACTTACTTTAACTTAGATTGATTCCAGAGAGGTTTGCTCAAATTGTAACGAATTCCTTTTCGAAAGAATAAAAGCTAGTCTAAAAACAATCTAAGTGGAGCCATCATGCTTTTTGTTTGCTAGATAAAATAGGCTTGTTGTGGTCGAGTCAGCCTTGTTTGTGCTTGTTTAGATTTCCCTTGCAGTTAGGATGTCGAACTGGTATAGACAATACAATAATTATCCAACTGAACAACATGGACATTACTCTTTTTATGATCATGGTGTGAATAGTGGTTGGGCACGCCAACCTTTTCAAGGTTTTGGGTCATACCATGGTGAGACCAATTACTATCCACACGCGCATCGGTCATAGGGGCAAGAAGATTATAATACCAGTTCTTCGACTTTAGAGGATACAATCAAACTATTGAAAAGTAGTCCTTTTTATGATCCTTCAGTTCCTATTCCTTCTCTAGAAGAGTCTCTCAGGAATTTAGCTGAGTCATCACGTAAGTTAGTTGAATCGACATACAAGTTAGATGAGGTGAACAACGTAGTTATGGACGAAAGAACTGCAGCAACGACTGAATCTTCTTTGGAAGATATTCTCAATAGGTTAAGTGAAAACTTGGATCCAACACTTAGGGAGCTTTCTTTAGAAGAGACCCTCGAGAGGATAGTTGAGTCGACATGTAGACTTGAGTTAGAGACGAACGAAAGTATTGCTCGAAATGACTTGATTTTCCAATATAGTGTATCCAATAATACTCTTGAAAATGAGGATAGTTATTTGCATAATCAATATATCGAGGTTAGAATTGGTGACACTCCTTGTGTAGATGAGGTTCAGCCATTTCCATGTTATGATAATGATGAGTATGATGTGGACAATGTTGATGAAGAATCTGAAGTATTTAGGCATGGTGATCAGGAATTTGTTACTCCTATTGAGCTTGATAATGATAATGATATTTCTGGTTCAAATCCCGATAATTTAATTATTATAACTTAGCACTTCTTGGGAGGTAACCCAATCTCATGCAACACGGTAATATCTTTCCTTAAATCTTTTGCTTCGAGTGGTAACAGTTTCTCCTTGTTCATGCTTTTAATTTTATCTTTAGAACATTGAGGACAATGTTAGATTTAAGTTTGGGGGTATGGGAGAAAATTTTTAGTTGCAATAAATAAACTCAAAAGCCTAGAAATTTATGTTTATTAAGGTTGGCACTAACCAATCTAAGTGGATGGGAACATCTTGGTTGTAGGAGTTGAGGAACCAATCTGATTAGATGGAAACATCTAAAGAGTCTGTTCATAAAAGCACGGAGTTCAGGTGTTAAAATTAAAAAAAAATGGTAGTTTCGCCATATCTCGTTGAATCCTAATCCTTTTATTTTTATTTTTTTAAGTGACTTGGTGGGGCACACGATTCAAGTTGTTACCTTTGCTAGGGTGAATTAGGGTGATTGAGATACATCAAAAAAAAAAAAAATTGAGACCAGGCCATCAGACCAACCGGAATAAATTCAATAAAATCGACCACTGGTGCCCTTGTATATGCCAGTTGTGTTGACCTAGAGTTAGGTTTATCGACCACTGGTCCCCTTGTATATGCCAGTTGTGTTGATATTAGTCAGTCCGGTATCTCAGTCCATTAGGATAGGTTCATCTTGGCAGAGGCCTTCAGACAGATATGGGAAACACCGTTCACTTTAAAACATCTATTGTTTTCTCTTTATCCATCTTCTTAATCTTTCCATGTGATTGGTTGACTCCGGTTATGATGTCCAGAAACTATCTGAGTAGAGCTCTGTCACTTATATATGAATTTTAGTATGTTGAGTGCAAACTCGTGTACAACAATTGGAATTTCACATCAGGGTACTTCCTCATATAGTCAATGAGAGTATGCCAACCAAGGAGATTCTTTAGTGCCTTCCAAGGTTTTGCGTAGATACCTAGGGTCTGGAGTAAAGGTTTTGTGGGTATACCTCTGGTAAACCCTCCCGAGACTACATCTCGGTCACTAGGGCCACATAGTGAGTTAGGATTTTATTTTCTAGATTAGTTTTTGCTCGAGGACTAGCAAATAATAAGTTTGGGGGTATTTGATAGACACATTTTTGTGTCTAAGTTGTCCTCAATTTTCTGTATTGTTGGTACTCAATTTTGTACTTATTGTGGTGTTTTGTGTGTTTGTAGGTATTTTTGGGAAATAAACATTTTTGGAAAATCGGCTCAAAAAGTTATCTAAAGCACCCAGATGAATTGTTATTGGCACCCGCAGTTTGGATAAGGGGCAACCACAGAACACCCCTCAAGACAGCTACTATTCGCACCCCTACTCTGGATAGGGGGCAACCCATCTTCTTCCACGTTCAAATTATTTTTGGAGGGAAAGTGCTTGTGAAGGACCGAGAATTTCAGTGAAGATATTGGTCGTGTTTAAGGGAGATTAAATAGATGGATTTGACCCAAAAGATCCTGTTTTGACTAAACAGGATTGGTAACGAGTTTAGAATCATCCAACTTGGGCTACGTCGTCGGATCAAAGAAAACAGGGCAACACGTTTTCAAGAGAGGGAAACTCGGGATTTCCTTTGGTTTATTCGTTGGAGCTGCGTGAAGAGATTATCCTGTCACGAGTTAGAATCAATATATTTCGAGAAATATCCATGTTGGAATACGCCAACACTAAACAGACGCGTGATGAACTACAACAGGGAACAAATATATTTTCGTTTCACTCACTATTGGTGTTACTATGGGAAAGATACGTGAAGTAAAGGAGAATACTGACTGGCAATTTTACAGTATTGATGGAGAGATATTTTACAGCTCATTCATGCGTGCAGAAAAGAAAAATAGGAAATTATTCCCTAGAATAATATTCCTTCACTGTGAAGATTTTGAGGAGTAATTGGTGATATTTGGAGGTGTTGTTGGGTTATAAGTAGCTTCTGAAATGTAAGAGAAGGGGGGATGGAGAGTTTGGGAGACACTGAGCACATTACAGAGCTAGGAATTTCGAGTTGCATAGAGTAGCCATTTTATGCTGCTGTGAAGAACATAAGACGCACATAGAACAGTCGTTGTTGCTACAGTGTCAACGACAATACTCATTTATCGTTCTTTGTAACAGCTGGTTTGTAACAGAAATAAGTGTTTCAAACCCGTTTTTAATTATTTTCTCCCATATTATCATCCTTGTAAGCACCTTTTGAGCAATGAATTATCTTTTTGAGTCTGTTTGCATCATGAGAAGCTAAACCCATCACTGGGACGATGGAGAAAGCTGTTTTTCACCCATCTGGTAATTAAATTAATTCTTTCTTAACTATGTGCATAGAATTTAATTGTTTTATGATTTCAATTAATTATTTGTTATTTTGTCTGATGTCGCATGCTTAGTTTTGATTACTTTTGATGCGTCATGCTCACAACTTACAACTAATGTTTTATGAAATCTACTTTGGCAAAGAATAGAGTTAATATTTCTTTTATTTTGAGCTATAATTGCCTAGGATTAATTTATGAACCACTTGAATATGAAAAACAGTGAAATCCTGAGTCCCAATAAATTCTTCATCATGTGACATATTTTGTATATATTTTCTTATTTTTAATATTTTCATATTTAAGCCTAGAATCAATCTCAACAAAGTCCGAGTGAACGACAAACCTATTTACCACTATTCAAAATTCGATCAACCCCCGAGGAGTTTCTCACCACCCACAGGACTACCAATGTTGGGGGGGAACATACCTTCTTCGTGACTCCTAGCATCAACCGTAGGCCAGAAAAATTTTGTCTTGTTGATGTTAAAATGCAAGCCCCTCTGCGCGCAATAAGACATGAGATAGTCGGGAGCAATTTCATAATCAAACAGCACAACCATTCAAGTATAATGCATGTTATGAAATGTTGAGAGAAAAGTCCCTGAATTTAATTATGAACTTATTGTCGCACAAAATAGTGAGTTATTTAACAGTCATCGTAACTTTATCGAAAATAGGACAGAAGTATTGCATAACGGAGAGACTCGTTAGAATTACAAGTATCATGCTCGGCCTATAGGAACTAAAAAAACAAAAATGCAATCTAGACTAAAGAAGGACCGCGAGCAAGGTATATTCAGAGAAGGTGGTGGGGGAAGTTCTTCGGTTAAGATGGAAGAAAAGAAAAACTATCTGAAAAAGCGGGGGTCTAACAACCACACCCAATATGTCGCTTAGCAATCTGTATGGACAAACTCCAATATACTTTCTAGAGAATCAATTAGACAGTTAGACTCAATCAATAGAAAAGTATATCAAAGAGTTTATATCTCAATCTCTCGATTTGATCTATACTCAAGTAAATAGAAATCTGCGAGTCTTTATCAAAGAGAGATAACTTGGATGGTACCAAAGACCAATATCCAAGTGTCAATCAATTTAAATCAACAACCAAAAGGTCGGATATTCTAATTGATTGAACAACGCACAACCTGTATTATTTCAATTATATAAACAAATATAATGCGGAAAAGAAATAACACAGACATCGGAATTTTGTTAACGAGGAAACCGCAAATGCAGAAAAACACCGAGACCTAGTCCAGATTGAACACACACTGTATTAAGCCGCTACAGACACTAGCCTACTCCAAACTAACTTTGGTCTGGACTGTAGTTGAACCCCAACCAATCTCACACTGATCCAAGGTACAGTTATGCTCCTACGTCTCTAATCCCCCAGAATACTATGTACTTGATTCCCTTAGCTGATCTCACCCACAACTAAGAGGTTCTACGACCCAAATTCGAAGACTTTAATAAACAAATTTGTATCACACAGAAAATTCTATGATAATAGATAAATCCGTCTCCCACGAATATACTTATGAGTTTTGTTCCGTCTTTTGATAAATCAAGGTGAACATGAACTAATTGATAAAACCGGTCTTATATTCCCAAAGAACATCCTAGTATTATCAATCACCTCACAATAGTCTTAATCGACGCAGCGAAAAAAGATATTGCGGGATCACAAACGATGAGATGAAGTTGTTCGTGATTACTTTTTATCTTGCCTATCGGAGATAGAAATCTCAAGCCAATTTTTTACAATTGTACTCGTACGATATAAACAACAAGATCAGATCACACAACTATAAGAAAAGTAGTATCGGTCTGGCTTCACAATCCCAATGAAATCTTTAAGTCGTTAACCTGGTTTAGAAGAAGAAACCAAAGGTTAAAGTAGAATTGACTCTAGCTTAGCACAACTAGTACCACACATAATGTGTCGGGATTAGGTTTCCCAGTTGCTAGAGTTCTCCCTTATGTAGTCTTTCAAATCAGGGTTTGCAATCAATGTTAGCTTAGTAACAAAACATTCAATATTCACTTGTTAGATGAAAACATGATTAGATTCAAGTTAATATTTATCAACCCTTAGATCGAAAACATATCTTGTTATACACACATGAAATGCACGTTCCTGGGCTTATGTAACCGTACCCAAACTTGTACATTAGTTGGTTCAACAATAGTTAACCAAATGGTTATCCATATGATCACTTTCATATCAACCATGTTCTTCTTCACCATAACTAGTTCAAATGACTCAAATGAACTAGTTAGAGAGTTGTTCAATTGAAAGGAACTCTTATGTACTACACAAGACACAATTGAAGCAAAAACGATTTGATTCACATGAATCGGTTCATGAACTCTATAGCCACGATTTGCAATTGCATTCCTTAGTTTATAAAGATAAGTTCACTAAACATCGTTTTTAGACATAACCTACTCGGGTTCGCGGAATGGGTTTGCAGACTTAAGTTCCCGGATGGAGTTCACAAACTCTAGCAGAAATTCTCGGGTTTGAGAACTTTGCCAGTTCGCGGACTGGGTTCGCGAACTTACCTCACGCACTACTCTGGTTCACTTGATCAACAAAGTTCGCAAACTTTGGTTCAAGCAATAAGGCCTTATACATATATGTGTTTCCACAACGATGCCCATATCCTCCAAAAGGTTATATAGTCTAAACTCTCATTTCAATCATTGAAACATTCTCAGAGGACGTTATATAGTTGTTATTCACAAACTATTTCTCGTTAGAGAAATTTTCAAAATGATTGAAACATAACATGACTTTCGTCACTAGGTAAAGATGAACTTGACTTAAGCGAAAGCTTTACCAACACATATTTCGAGAAATAGATAGGCGAGATAAACTCGGCTCGGAATAAAAAATGTGTATAATCTAAGTCTATATAGCAAAACGACTTTTGGCTCAATATAGGAGATAAATAGACTTTTGAGTGATAGATAAGTTCAAGTCTCCACATACCTTTTATTCGATGAAGATCCACCAGTTCCTTGAGTAGTCCTTCGTCTTTTATGATGATTTCCATAGAGTTCTTGAGCTCAACTACACTTTTTATCCTAGTTCGAGACCTTTGGTATAGTAGACTAAAAATCATGACTTATAGTTTTGGTCACTAACATTGACAAACATGCTTGAGATAGCAACGCATCGAGTTAGACCGAGCAATGCTCTAACAATCTCCCCCTTTGTCAATTTTAGTGACAAAACTATAAATACATATGGAATACAAAACATATATAAATAAACTTTTGTAGATCCTATTCTACATGCCTAATCTTCAACATTACTTGAAATCTTCGTCACTATCATTGTTATACAGTGTCATAGTATCATTACACAACGTCAAAGTTCAATTGTATCACAACTTTAACAACGAAACTATGGTGATATGTCACTCCCCTTAGTCAATACTCCATCTCACATGGAAACCGCTCCCCCTTACATAATGATCCGAAAACCATATGTATTTGTAGTGTGAACTACATATTAATTCCCCTCCTTTTTTGTCAATAAAATTGGTAAAGGTACAAGAACGGGATCCTAACAAAATTTCCGAAAGAGACATTTCATGACCAAAAGAAAGCATATATTATCTTATTTAGATGCAATCATAAAGCCGAAGCTAAATGCATTCATCAAGGAGTCTATTAAGATACAAGATAACCCCTAAAATATTCCACAGCCGCACTCCCCACAATGATTTGGCAATTAAGCACAAGTTCAAAAGAACTCTCCCCCGCATTATGTCATTCCCGAAAGAACAACAAGAGCGACCTTAATTTCAAAAAGAAAAGAAGTATTTCTTTGGACATAACAAATTACATACAAGTATGAATTTGAATCCAAAAAACTCAATTAAATTAATCATAAGAGAACCCGTGATTTACTTAATTGGAAATGCTCAACACAAGTGAACCTATGGAGACTTAAAAATACTCAATTAGATTAATCACAAGAAAATCCACAATTAATCTAATCAAAATACACAACTAAACTAATCACAAAAGTAATCAATTTAATCGGTCATACTCGACATAAGAGAATCTATGGAGCAGTGACTAAGTTAATCATGAAAATAATCAACCCAGTAAAAAACGCTCAAACATAATAAAACTTACGGAGTCATAACTAAATAACCAAACAAGAAGATTAATTTAGTTCAAAATGCTCGACATAAAGTATCTCACGGAACAACAACAAAGTTAATCATAAAAATAATCAACTTGGTTGTTTAGTGCTCAACATAAGACACATTACGAAGCCTCACAGTAATACATAAAATATGGATCAAGGAAGATCAATTACTGCGGAATACACAAGGATTCATTCTATTTTTCCATCACCATTTGCACAATGACATCCAATAGACATAATCCTTAAAAACAAAATATTTTAACCTATCTTCCATCAAAAATTGACATAATAGGCTTAACTTTTGTATTTGTCAAAAGTAATTTAGTTCTTTCATCAATACATACATATCAACTCACAAACGACTTTACTTTTGACAAAGTATAGCACAATCAAGTTCACGGACGTAAACACACATATCCCATAACAATTTTGAAATATATAAAACCATAAAGATTAATACTTCAAAAATCATCTTCCAAACAAATTTAGAATTTAAACCAATAAATCTAAAACATGAAGATGAAAACGTTGGACATAGCTATGTGTAATCACAATAATGGCTATTCCAAACTCTAGTTATTCTTCTAATTAAAAACAAGCAAAATAGAAGATTTATTAGGCATCAAGACAAACTCGTAATGCACATACAAGATGATTTGTCCTTACAGGGTAGAATCAATCTTTTTTCGCATGGATTTACACCAATAATAGCTACCAAAGGCGTATAAAAATATTTTCTTAACAAATAAGAACATACAAAGTCATTAACTACCATGCACCATAGTTCACATAAAATGATTGTGAACATTCAAGAATCCCATAGTAATGCGTACTACTACCCATTCTTGAACTTCCTTCTTTGTGATTCACCAACAACACTCTTTTAAAAGATACACATGAGCTTACAAGAGTACTACTCCATGAATCCAAATGCCCAAGTCCAAGAGAAGTGGAACAAGTGCGACGAAACGGAGCAAAACACTCAAAAACAAGAGACAGGATAAATACCAATCTTAACTCATCCAAATTCAAGGTTTCTCATCTCCATTTTAAAGAGAATTCAAAGAGGAAGAGATTGCAAAAATAATGAGGTCAATCCGAGTTCGGACGAAGGAGTTACGGCCAAAACAAGTTTACCGAATATCGACGACAAGTATGCGTACGGGTTTGCAAACGAATTTTCGTATCCTGGAGCAGTATGCAGACGGGGTTTACGAACTTAAACCCCTGGATTTTTGTTTTAAATGATGTTATGCATACTTGTTATGTGTACCATGAAGTCCAAACATCCCGAACTAATGTTTTCAAACCTAAATATTTAAGAACCTTAAACACAGATCAAGTTAGGTAAAAATGAACGATAATCAAGGTACATGGATCACTATAAGTACTCAAACAAGTAATAAAAACATAAAACTTTCTCAAGTTTATACACATACCTTTTTAGAAAAGTCCAATTGAATTCTACATCCTTACCGAATACAATTTGTGCTCCCCAGTTGTTGTGCTTCCCTCACCGTATACATAGCAGGGAATTTCTTGGTGAGGATGCACTTTCAACACAAACAAGTTGTGTTGAGGTAAACAATGTCTTGCTCACCATGGCACCAAGAAATAGTTTCCTTCCAACAACTCTTAAATATTTTAGTGTTGAGAAATACCCAAGGAACTGTTTTTATAAGTCTATCAAAGAACTTCAAGAGAACCCAAAAAGATTTGTGTTTCGGATTTCTTGTTTTCCAACTTATAAAAAATAGTTTCTGCAGATAGTTTTTAGTACTGCGAAGGGAAACTCTTTTGATAAAAAGAGACGTCCTAGATTCTTCATAAAAGAAGACAATACTACTATCTAGATAGGAAGTATCAGGAATTGAGCAATGAATCAATTCATGCTTTGAGGTGATACACTTAGATGACTGAGATTTAAACTCCTCTTGTAATTCGTTTATTTTATCACAACTAATTGGATTATGCAGAGGAGGAACATTGCTCTCACTGATTAACAAATCAATATCAACCTCAACATGAATATTATTCATCATAACTTGATTTAGCCTGTTGGTGGACCCGGAAGTGTGTGAAAATTAAGCGAAATGAAAACGGGCCTACAGTAATACCGCAAGTGCACGGTCGTCAGTTGTAGCTCGTGCAAGTACGGGTCGATCCACAGAGACTGGGTGTGTTTGGAGTTTCTAGCTATTTGGGCTCTAAGTTGCTGTTGGTTAACTATGAAGCCTTTTGGGCTTTGGGCTTAGGGTACCTTTGGATTATAGGCTTGTTTGATAATGAAGTGAACTGAGCTTGGGCTCAGTTGGTCTTGAAGTGCACTAGGCTTGGCCCTTGAAGTGCACTGGGCTTTTAGCCTTTCACCTGGGCTTTGGTTAAGTCCACAGTAGACTGGGCTTAGGGTATGGTTTGAACCTGGGCTGTATTGAACTGGGTTTGGAGCAGTAGCAGCAAACAAGGCTGGGCCTGGCAGGAGCACAGCAAGGCTGGAGAAGTGAAGGCAACAGGAGCTGGGAGCAGCAACAGGAGAAGAAGTAGCAGCAGCAGTAGCAAGAGGAAGGAAAGCAGCAGCAGCAACAGCAGCAGGGTTGCAGGGCAGTGGCCAAGGCAGCTGAGTAGCAAGGCAAGGAGAAAAGAAGAGATGGCAGTGAAGTAATGGTGGCACTAAGCCAAGAACAGTGAAAATTGATATAGGAAAAATGGACAGTGGAAAATGAAGAAAAACAGTGGCCAATGGCCAAAGGCAGTGATGGTGTGGCAGTGATAGTGACAAAAAAAAAAAGCAAAGCCAAGGCAATGGCTTTAGGCATTCATCTAGAGTGGGAAGAGAACCAGCTTGCTCACAGTCACTAGTGAGCACTAGTTTCTCCCCACTGCTCAATCAACTCAATGCTCTAAGGCTCTAACCTAGCATTGACACACAACAGTAAACTAATCCTAACATTTGAGAAGCTAACAGTTGACAAAACAAGAGATTCAAAACAGTGACAAAACAGGAAACAAAACCAAAGAAACCAAGGATGTGAGCCAAGGGCAGGGAGGAGAAGAAGTAACAAAACAGTTAAGTTGCAAGTGACTGTGAAAACAAAATGTGGGTTAAGCTAAGGCTTTGAATCCACCCTTGTGTCCTAGCCAAACAATGTGATCCTAGGTTGAGTTGAAAATCCTATGCATACATCTAGAATGGGAGGAAAACTAATTTGCTCACTAGTTTGCCCCAAGCATTGACTGTCTTTTGACAGAAAAATCAATCACATGCACTATGAGCATCAATCTCTTCCCATTGCTCAATCAACACACTGCACTAAGGCTCTAACCTAGCATTCCACTATCTAACAGTCCACTAAAGCATCATCTGAGCCTCAGCAGTGAACTCAGAACATGAGAAACATTACAATGGAAACATGATCAAGTTTTAAACAGGAAATTAAACTAACTAACATGTGAATGAAAATTGAAAAAGAAGAGCCCTAAAAATTAACAGTGAAATCAAAATTGACATTAAATTAAATTAACCCAATTAGGGGGTTTCTCGGCTAACCAAGAACAACCTTTAACATCCTACACCAGTTCCTATTTATAGTTTACAACAAAATATAAAACCCTAATTCGAAACCCTAATTTTTTTGGGGAAAATCAAATTCTCTCACCAATTTCCTGAATTGAGCTCGACCCATGCTTTGGGTATGTCCCCTTTGCTCTTCTGAAGATTTTCCTGCCCTCAATTTTGTACTGCAACCCTAGCTCGAGTTGTTTCATCAACTCCACACCTAGGTCAGAGAGATGTGGGTTTGAAAAAGCAACTAGGCTAGAGGGTTGGAGAAAGTGATGTTGTCGGGTGGTTGTGGTGGTGGTGTGGTTCGAGAAGAAGGTGTATCTGGTGGAGGTGATGGAGTTGCAGAGCAGCTCTCTGTTGTTTGGGAAGAAGAGAGGAAGAACCCGATGGAGAAGAAGGGTCCGTTTGGTTGGGTAATAGGGTTCGGTGACTAGGGTGTGAAGCAGGGATAGCGAACTTTGATGACATCGAGTAAAGAGCGTTGGATGATCCCATATAGATTGAATCGAACGGATACGATGGAGAGGTATGTGGCGACCGTTGGATTATGAGATACAACAAAATTGACGACACCAGATGGAGTTAGGTGTTGTAGTGTTAAGCGGAAATATCGAGGTTTGATGCGCAGGCAAAGAAGCGACCGTAGGATCTAAATGTGATCTAATCTGAAGGCTTGGAATTTAGGTACTATGGTGTTTTGCAGGGACTTCAGATTTTGATGAACGATGAAGAAGCGACCATTGGATGATGAGATGGATCCGATCTAACGGCTGAGAATGGAGGCGGGTATGGATATAGAAAATGGGTTTGGGTAAGGGTTTTGGGCCTTGGGTATGCCAAGCCCATATCTTCTTAAGAACAATTCTTCCTTCTTGAGCCCATTCCTAGCTTTTTGGACGTGCGCTCCATTTCTTTGCGGCTTCCTCGTAATTTCTCCTTCCGGCTTTTCACCACTTTTCTCTTTTTCCGCTCCGCAAGTCCCAACTTTATTTATTACCTAAAATGCAAAAAGCAAAATTAATAATAAAAATATTTATTCTTGAAAACAATGAAAATACAGAATATGGGATAAAATGTAGAATTACTGCACAAAAGATGAGTTAAATGCCAAGAAAAATATAGAAATATGCACTTTTTAGCACTCATCAAATACCCCCAAACCTGAATTTTACTTGTCCTCAAGTAAAACAAAACTAAGGAAATCCTACCTATACCACTGTCGCTGGTCTCTCGAATGCATTTAGCGTATGCACTAAGCCTTTTAAACCACTAAGTGTCCCTAGTGGACGAGTTGAAGTCTCGTGAAGGTTTGCTTAGAACGTACCTACAAAGTTCTAGGTCAAAATATAAGCTCAGATTCCATCAAATGTGACATGTGCAAGTCAGTTAAGCTCACAGCAAAATGGAGATGTCAATCTAGCTATCGAAGGCACAATCCTAGCACTGATAACAAATAAGGACATGTGATAAGAGTGTAAAGTGTATCTACACATGTGTAAAGAAAGATCGAAGTTATGACTACTAATCACCAAGAGATAGTTTCTCAGGCTAAGAACCAAGGTCGAAATCTAGCTAGCTGTCCGGACTTTACGAGAATTGTGAATGAGTTGGAGGTGTTTCACAATTACTCGCGTTGTACATCAATGGCATACACCCTCCTTGCTTATTACAAAGAAACAACAAAATGACTATTTACATGACTCTTATTTACATTGACTACTCTCTTTTATTTTTGGAACAAGAGAGAATGGAATTGATAAATACTTTTTGATTTTTTTTGTATTTTTCTGATATTTATATATATTTTTTTTTTTTTTTTTTTTTTTTTGCACAAGAACTTGAAATTGATTTTTACATATGGTAGCTCTTTTGATACATAACAAAAGAAACAAAAAATTACATGACACTTTGCAAGAGGTAGCCCTTTTTGATGCACCCAGTTAAATTCGATGGTTGTCTTTCTTAATGTAACCTCCACCTTCTATCCCAACCAACCAAAGAACAAGCTAGTCAAGTTTCGTTCAGTATTCTAAAGTGATTGGCAATCGTGACTTCCTATCAAACACCTTGAAGATCGAGGCCATACATGTATTGGTAGATCGTGCGCGTGCAAATTTCTTATCACTATGTGAATTGTGCTAGAATCAGGGTGCCTAAATATCTAGACTAAGACTCCTAATAATTACATATTTGCACAAGAGTCAACATTTCAAGGTAAATGAGCTCCATTTTTTATGTTTTTATTTTTTTTTTTTTTATTTTTAATTTTTTTTATTTTTTTTTTTTTCAATTTTTTTCAAAAAGATGGAGTTTTGTTTTCAATTATGGCATATTATCAAAGTATCTACTTTTCACCCCCAAACCTAAACTAAACATTGTCCTCAATGTTTCAAAATATGAACAAAATTATAATACAACATATGAAGAGGATCATGTTGAGTAGAGAAAAAGGAAAGAGAATACCCGATTTCGGCGAAAGCAATATTAGAACTCCGTTATTCAAGGCAAGAATCCAACATATGTCAGCCGAGATCATATTGGATTAGCAAAATATATACAAAAGGAACAAAAAGGTTTTTAAGAAATTTTATCTACTGGATTATATACAAAAAATTCACCATACACTAACAATCTAAAGAGTTGAGGATCAACCCAAAAGACAAAGTGTAGAGGTTTCAACAGCTTCACACAATAATAATATGGTAGGCATGCAAGTGAAGCTGTGAAACAAAATGAGCTACCCCCAAACCTGGATTTTACAGAAGATATAATTTTGAAAACAAAATCGCGCAGTTTCGGGGGTTCATCATGCACAAGGTCTAGCTCGAAATGAACTGTGCTAGGGACGGGCAAACATGCTAATTCCAACTGTGGTTCCTCAAATGTATTATACTTAGAAGCAAAATAGTCCAAGAGGACTTGGGAAGCACACAGTTCCAAACCTAGATTAGGGACTCTCAGAAAAGTCGGTTTGACAATATGGGTACAAACCAAATCTAGGTTGGGTGGAAGGCCATCAGATTGTGACTTATGTAGGACGATAGGCACATCATTACTAATCACATCAACATCTCCTAAGTCTTCTACACGTGTCACAACATGCTTACCATGCTCACACAAATCAGAATCATCAACATCATCAGAAGAATTATTCTCATGCATCGGCAAATCAGTGGAAACATCACAACGTGACCCAGGTAGAGAATCAGACACAAAATTATATTTTCATGCATATTAGTGTCAACAGAAGATTCTATATTACCTAAGTCATCATAGGACAGATGCACATGCTCAAAATCAGTATCAACATCACATGTATATGGAATACTAGAAGAAACATCATTCATGAAGGTCGAGGCAGAGAAGCCTAATGTATTTGAACCCAAAGGTTCCATAACATTTTCAGCATAGACATGTTCTTCTAACATAACATCATCATCATCATCATCATAGTAATATGCATACTTGTCCCTATTAGCAGTTGTGGTGTCATTAGTCAACTCATGTTCCTCTAGATTAGGTTCATATTCAATATCATACACATGAGAAGGACTAGACATGCTATTTCCAAAGTTCAATTCATTACCACCAATATCATGTGACAGTGTCTCAGTTTCCCTAATGGACTCCCAGTGACGGGTTTTCTCTGCAATCTCAGCTAAAAATTTCCATGCATCATCCACAGTTTTATCAAGAAATTCACCATTACACATACACTCAACCATGGCTCGAGATTTAAAGTCTAGTCCCTCATAGAGGATAGCGACAAGTCTCCACTTCTCAAATCCATGGTGTGGACATTCGCTCAACAAATCATTAAAACGTTCAAAATAGTCAAAAACAGTTTCCTCATCCAATGGACAAAACAATTGATATTTGACGAATAGCGATGGTCCTATGATGTGGAAAAAATTTTGGAAAAATAGATTGTGAGTTGGTCCCAAGTGTGATTGATTGTGGTCTCAAACCGTAAAACCATGTTTTGGCCCTTTCCTTTAGAGAAAATGTAAACAAACGCAATTTCAGAGAGTCTTCGGACATATGATCAGGTTGCATAGTCCGACAAATTTGTTCAAACTCTCTTACATGAGTATAGGGGTTCTCAGAATCGAACCCTCGAAATATAGGAAGTATTTGTATCATGCTTGCATTTATTTTAAAAGGGTTATTGGTTTGAGGTAATACAATACATGATAATGGAATTTTTATTGTGGATACATGTATTCATGGAGAGCACGAGGTTGGCCCATATTGAAAAGACACAAAGCCCACTATTTGGTTTTAATGGGTTTGGATTTTTGGGAAAAATATTTGGTTTTAATGGGAGACATTTTTTTGGTTTTTTAAAATTTGGGAGCAAGTTTGGTTTTAATGGGATAAAGAAGAAAAAATTTGGTTGTTAAAATGGGAGCAAGTAAAATTTGGTTTTTGAATGGGAGAAAAGTTTTGGTTTTTGAAATTAGGAGCAAATTTTTTTTTTTTTTTTTTTTTTTAAAAAAGAAAATAAAATTTGGTTTTTGAATGGGAGCAAGCCCACTGTTGGTTTTGTGTTTGCTTTGGCTCAGCTGGTTTGAAAACGTTTGGTGAAACTGAGTCCAAAATCTCGGCCTAGAATTTGGGTACTCGGCCCACTAACGAGTTAACCTAGCGTGATCGGTTACAAGCTCAGCTGGGTTTAAAAACCCAGAATACAAAATACAAGTCCAAATTAAACAAGCTCACAAAAATTAAATACAAGCCCACAAATTAAACAAACAAGCCCACAGAAATTAATTACAAACCCAACAGAAAATAAAAAGCCCAAAAATTGGCTTTAATATTACAAGCCCACAATTAAAAATTGGAAGCCCACAATTCGGGTTCTCTTAAATGGGTTACCTTTTAAGCACAGCCCAGCTGCTCTGATATTGTTGCAAAAACCCAGTTGGGCTTTGGTTCTTTTCCTTGGTGGCGTCCCAGCAGAGGAAAAACTGGTTCAGAACAGCAGGTCCAACAGCAAATGAAGTGAAGCAGATGCAGATGCAAATGCTATGCAGTGAAATGCAAAATAGCTAATAAAACTACAAGAAAACAAACACCAATCCCCGGCAGCGGCGCCAAAACTTGGTGGACCCGGAAGTGTGTGAAAATTAAGCGAAATGAAAACGGGCCTACAGTAATACCGCAAGTGCACGGTCGTCAGTTGTAGCTCGTGCAAGTACGGGTCGATCCACAGAGACTGGGTGTGTTTGGAGTTTCTAGCTATTTGGGCTCTAAGTTGCTGTTGGTTAACTATGAAGCCTTTTGGGCTTTGGGCTTAGGGTACCTTTGGATTATAGGCTTGTTTGATAATGAAGTGAACTGAGCTTGGGCTCAGTTGGTCTTGAAGTGCACTAGGCTTGGCCCTTGAAGTGCACTGGGCTTTTAGCCTTTCACCTGGGCTTTGGTTAAGTCCACAGTAGACTGGGCTTAGGGTATGGTTTGAACCTGGGCTGTATTGAACTGGGTTTGGAGCAGTAGCAGCAAACAAGGCTGGGCCTGGCAGGAGCACAGCAAGGCTGGAGAAGTGAAGGCAACAGGAGCTGGGAGCAGCAACAGGAGAAGAAGTAGCAGCAGCAGTAGCAAGAGGAAGGAAAGCAGCAGCAGCAGGGTTGCAGGGCAGTGGCCAAGGCAGCTGAGTAGCAAGGCAAGGAGAAAAGAAGAGATGGCAGTGAAGTAATGGTGGCACTAAGCCAAGAACAGTGAAAATTGATATAGGAAAAATGGACAGTGGAAAATGAAGAAAAACAGTGGCCAATGGCCAAAGGCAGTGATGGTGTGGCAGTGACAGTGACAAAAAAAAAAAAGCAAAGCCAAGGCAATGGCTTTAGGCATTCATCTAGAGTGGGAAGAGAACCAGCTTGCTCACAGTCACTAGTGAGCACTAGTTTCTCCCCACTGCTCAATCAACTCAATGCTCTAAGGCTCTAACCTAGCATTGACACACAACAGTAAACTAATCCTAACATTTGAGAAGCTAACAGTTGACAAAACAAGAGATTCAAAACAGTGACAAAACAGGAAACAAAACCAAAGAAACCAAGGCTGTGAGCCAAGGGCAGGGAGGAGAAGAAGTAACAAAACAGTTAAGTTGCAAGTGACTGTGAAAACAAAATGTGGGTTAAGCTAAGGCTTTGAATCCACCCTTGTGTCCTAGCCAAACAATGTGATCCTAGGTTGAGTTGAAAATCCTATGCATACATCTAGAATGGGAGGAAAACTAATTTGCTCACTAGTTTGCCCCAAGCATTGACTGTCTTTTGACAGAACAATCAATCACATGCACTATGAGCATCAATCTCTTCCCATTGCTCAATCAACACACTGCACTAAGGCTCTAACCTAGCATTCCACTATCTAACAGTCCACTAAAGCATCATCTGAGCCTCAGCAGTGAACTCAGAACATGAGAAACATTACAATGGAAACATGATCAAGTTTTAAACAGGAAATTAAACTAACTAACATGTGAATGAAAATTGCAAAAGAAGAGCCCTAAAAATTAACAGTGAAATCAAAATTGACATTAAATTAAATTAACCCAATTAGGGGGTTTCTCGGCTAACCAAGAACAACCTTTAACATCCTACATCAGTTCCTATTTATAGTTTACAACAAAATATAAAACCCTAATTCGAAACCCTAATTTTTTTGGGGAAAATCAAATTCTCTCACCAATTTCCTGAATTGAGCTCGACCCATGCTTTGGGTATGTCCCCTTTGCTCTTATGAAGATTTTCCTGCCCTCAATTTTGTACTGCAACCCTAGCTCGAGTTGTTTCATCAACTCCACACCTAGGTCAGAGAGATGTGGGTTTGAAAAAGCAACTAGGCTAGAGGGTTGGAGAAAGTGATGTTGTCGGGTGGTTGTGGTGGTGGTGTGGTTCGAGAAGAAGGTGTATCTGGTGGAGGTGATGGAGTTGCAGAGCAGCTCTCTGTTGTTTGGGAAGAAGAGAGGAAGAACCCGATGGAGAAGAAGGGTCCGTTTGGGTAATAGGGTTCGGTGACTAGGGTGTGAAGCAGGGATAGCGAACTTTGATGACATCGAGTAAAGAGCGTTGGATGATCCCATATAGATTGAATCGAACGGATACGATGGAGAGGTATGTGGCGACCGTTGGATTATGAGATACAACAAAATTGACGACACCAGATGGAGTTAGGTGTTGTAGTGTTAAGCGGAAATATCGAGGTTTGATGCGCAGGCAAAGAAGCGACCGTAGGATCTAAATGTGATCTAATCTGAAGGCTTGGAATTTAGGTACTATGGTGTTTTGCAGGGACTTCAGATTTTGATGAACGATGAAGAAGCGACCATTGGATGATGAGATGGATCCGATCTAACGGCTGAGAATGGAGGCGGGTATGGATATAGAAAATGGGTTTGGGTAAGGGTTTTGGGCCTTGGGTATGCCAAGCCCATATCTTCCTTAAGAACAATTCTTCCTTCTTGAGCCCATTCCTAGCTTTTTGGACGTGCGCTCCATTCTTTGCGGCTTCCTTACGTAATTTCTTCCGGCTTTTCACCACTCTTTAGCTCTTTTCCGCTCCGCAAGTCATCCAGACTTTATTTATTACCTAAAAATGCAAAATTAATTAATAAAAATATTTATTCTTGAAAACAATGAAAATGCAGAATATGGGATAAAATGTAGAATTACTGCACAAAAGATGAGTTAAATGCCAAGAAAAATATATAGAAATATGCACTTTTTAGCACTCATCAAATACCCCCAAACCTGAATTTTACTTGTCCTCAAGTAAAACAAAACTAAGGAAATCCTACCTATACCACTGTCGCTGGTCTCTCGAATGCATTTAGCGTATGCACTAAGCCTTTTAAACCACTAAGTGTCCCTAGTGGACGAGTGAAGTCTCGTGAAGGTTTGCTTAGAACGTACCTACAAAGTTCTAGGTCAAAATATAAGCTCAGATTCCATCAAATGTGACATGTGCAAGTCAGTTAAGCTCACAGCAAAATGGAGATGTCAATCTAGCTATCGAAGGCACAATCCTAGCACTGATAACAAATAAGGACATGTGATAAGAGTGTAAAGTGTATCTACACATGTGTAAAGAAAGATCTGAAGTTATGACTACTAATCACCAAGAGATAGTTTCTCAGGCTAAGAACCAAGGTCGAAATCTAGCTAGCTGTCCGGACTTTACGAGAATTGTGAATGAGTTGGAGGTGTTTCACAATTACTCGCGTTGTACATCAATGGCATACACCCTCCTTGCTTATTACAAGAAACAACAAAATGACTATTTACATGACTCTTATTTACATTGACTACTCTCTTTTATTTTTGGAACAAGAGAGAATGGAATTGATAAATACTTGATTTTTTTGTATTTTTCTGATATATATATATTTTTTTTTTTTTTTTTTTGCACAAGAACTTGAAATTGATTTTTACATATGGTAGCTCTTTTGATACATAACAAAAAGAAACAAAAAATTACATGACACTTTGCAAGAGGTAGCCCTTTTTGATGCACCCAGTTAAATTCGATGGTTGTCTTTCTTAATGTAACCTCCACCTTCTATCCCAACCAACCAAAGAACAAGCTAGTCAAGTTTCGTTCAGTATTCTAAAGTGATTGGCAATCGTGACTTCCTATCAAACACCTTGAAGATCGAGGCCATACATGTATTGGTAGATCGTGCGCGTGCAAATTTCTTATCACTATGTGAATTGTGCTAGAATCAGGGTGCCTAAATATCTAGACTAAGACTCCTAATAATTACATATTTGCACAAGAGTCAACATTTCAAGGTAAATGAGCTCCATTTTTATGTTTTTTTTTTTTTTTTTTTTTTTTAATTTTTAATTTGATTTTTCAATTTTTTTATTTTGGAATTTTTCAATTTTTTCAAAAAGATGGAGTTTTGTTTTCAATTATGGCATATTATCAAAGTATCTACTTTTCACCCCCAAACCTAAACGAAACATTGTCCTCAATGTTTCAAAATATGAACAAAATTATAATACAACATATGAAGAGGATCATGTTGAGTAGAGAAAAAGGAAAGACAATACCCGATTTCGGCGAAAGCAATATTAGAACTCCGTTATTCAAGGCAAGAATCCAACATATGTCAGCCGAGATCATATTGGATTAGCAAAATATATACAAAAGGAACAAAAAGGTTTTTAAGAAATTTTATCTACTGGATTATATACAAAAAATTCACCATACACTAACAATCTAAAGAGTTGAGGATCAACCCAAAAGACAAAGTGTAGAGGTTTCAACAGCTTCACACAATAATAATATGGTAGGCATGCAAGTGAAGCTGTGAAACAAAATGAGCTACCCCCAAACCTGGATTTTACAGAAGATATAATTTTGAAAACAAAATCGCGCAGTTTCGGGGGTTCATCATGCACAAGGTCTAGCTCGAAATGAACTGTGCTAGGGACGGGCAAACATGCTAATTCCAACTGTGGTTCCTCAAATGTATTATACTTAGAAGCAAAATAGTCCAAGAGGACTTGGGAAGCACACAGTTCCAAACCTAGATTAGGGACTCTCAGAAAAGTCGGTTTGACAATATGGGTACAAACCAAATCTAGGTTGGGTGGAAGGCCATCAGATTGTGACTTATGTAGGACGATAGGCACATGATTACTAATCACATCAACATCTCCTAAGTCTTCTACACGTGTCACAACATGCTTACCATGCTCACACAAATCAGAATCATCAACATCATCAGAAGAATTATTCTCATGCATCGGCAAATCAGTGGAAACATCACAACGTGACCCAGGTAGAGAATCAGACACAACAATTATATTTTCATGCATATTAGTGTCAACAGAAGATTCTATATTACCTAAGTCATCTTCATAGGACAGATGCACATGCTCAAAATCAGTATCAACATCACATGTATATGGAATACTAGAAGAAACATCATTCATGAAGGTCGAGGCAGAGAAGCCTAATGTATTTGAACCCAAAGGTTCCATAACATTTTCAGCATAGACATGTTCTTCTAACATAACATCATCATCATCATCATAGTAATATGCATACTTGTCCCTATTAGCAGTTGTGGTGTCATTAGTCAACTCATGTTCCTCTAGATTAGGTTCATATTCAATATCATACACATGAGAAGGACTAGACATGCTATTTCCAAAGTTCAATTCATTACCACCAATATCATGTGACAGTGTCTCAGTTTCCCTAATGGACTCCCAGTGACGGGTTTTCTCTGCAATCTCAGCTAAAAATTTCCATGCATCATCCACAGTTTTATCAAGAAATTCACCATTACACATACACTCAACCATGGCTCGAGATTTAAAGTCTAGTCCCTCATAGAGGATAGCGACAAGTCTCCACTTCTCAAATCCATGGTGTGGACATTCGCTCAACAAATCATTAAAACGTTCAAAATAGTCAAAAACAGTTTCCTCATCCAATTGGACAAAACAATTGATACTTTGACGAATAGCGATGGTCCTATGATGTGGAAAGAAATTTTTGAAAAATAGATCTGTGAGTTGGTCCCAAGTGTTGATTGATTGTGGTCTCAAACCGTAAAACCATGTTTTGGCCCTTTCCTTTAGAGAAAATGTAAACAAACGCAATTTCAGAGAGTCTTCGGACATATGATCAGGTTGCATAGTCCGACAAATTTGTTCAAACTCTCTTACATGAGTATAGGGGTTCTCAGAATCGAACCCTCGAAATATAGGAAGTATTTGTATCATGCTTGCATTTATTTTAAAAGGGTTATTGGTTTGAGGTAATACAATACATGATAATGGAATTTTTATTGTCGGATACATGTATTCATGGAGAGCACGAGGTTGGCCCATATTGAAAAGACACAAAGCCCACTATTTGGTTTTAATGGGTTTGGATTTTTGGGAAAAATATTTGGTTTTAATGGGAGACATTTTTTTGGTTTTTTAAAATTTGGGAGCAAGTTTGGTTTAATGGGATAAAGAAGAAAAAATTTGGTTGTTAAAATGGGAGCAAGTAAAATTTGGTTTTTGAATGGGAGAAAAGTTTTGGTTTTTGAAATTAGGAGCAAATTTTTTTTTTTTTTTTTTTTTTAAAAAAAAAAGAAAATAAAATTTGGTTTTTGAATGGGAGCAAGCCCACTGTTTTGTGTTTGCTTTGGCTCAGCTGGTTTGAAAACGTTTGGTGAAACTGAGTCCAAAATCTCGGCCTAGAATTTGGGTACTCGGCCCACTAACGAGTTTAACCTAGCGTGATCGGTTACAAGCTCAGCTGGGTTTAAAAACCCAGAATACAAAATACAAGTCCAAATTAAACAAGCTCACAAAAATTAAATACAAGCCCACAAATTAAACAAACAAGCCCACAGAAATTAATTACAAACCCAACAGAAAATAAAAGCCCAAAAATTGTTAATATACAAGCCCACAATTAAAAATTGGAAGCCCACAATTCGGGTTCTCTTAAATGGGTTACCTTTTAAGCACAGCCCAGCTGCTCTGATATTGTTGCAAAAACCCAGTTGGGCTTTGGTTCTTTTCCTTGGTGGCGTCCCAGCAGAGGAAAAACTGGTTCAGAACAGCAGGTCCAACAGCAAATGAAGTGAAGCAGATGCAGATGCAAATGCTATGCAGTGAAATGCAAAAATAGCTAATAAAACTACAAGAAAAACAAAGCACCAATCCCCGGCAGCGGCGCCAAAAACTTGGTGGACCCGGAAGTGTGTGAAAATTAAGCGAAATGAAAACGGGCCTACAGTAATACCGCAAGTGCACGGTCGTCAGTTGTAGCTCGTGCAAGTACGGGTCGATCCACAGAGACTGTGTGTGTTTGGAGTTTCTAGCTATTTGGGCTCTAAGTTGTTGTTGGTTATCTATGAAGCCTTTTGGGCTTTGGGCTTAGGGTACCTTTGGATTATAGGCTTGTTTGATAATGAAGTGAACTGAGCTTGGGCTCAGTTGGTCTTGAAGTGCACTAGGCTTGGCCCTTGAAGTGCACTGGGCTTTTAGCCTTTCACCTGGGCTTTGGTTAAGTCCACAGTAGACTGGGCTTAGGGTATGGTTTGAACCTGGGCTGTATTGAACTGGGTTTGGAGCAGTAGCAGCAAACAAGGCTGGGCCTGGCAGGAGCATAGCAAGGCTGGAGAAGTGAAGGCAACAGGAGCTGGGAGCAGCAACAGGAGAAGAAGTAGCAGCAGCAGTAGCAAGAGGAAGGAAAGCAGCAGCATCAGCAGCATGGTTGCAGGGCAGTGGCCAAGGCAGCTGAGTAGCAAGGCAAGGAGAAAAGAAGAGATGGCAGTGAAGTAATGGTGGCACTAAGCCAAGAACAGTGAAAATTGATATAGGAAAAATGGACAGTGGAAAATGAAGAAAAACAGTGGCCAATGGCCAAAGGCAGTGATGGTGTGGCAGTGACAGTGACAAAAAAAAAAAAGCAAAGCCAAGGCAATGGCTTTAGGCATTCATCTAGAGTGGGAAGAGAACCAGCTTGCTCACAGTCACTAGTGAGCACTAGTTTCTCCCCACTGCTCAATCAACTCAATGCTCTAAGGCTCTAACCTAGCATTGACACACAACAGTAAACTAATCCTAACATTTGAGAAGCTAACAGTTGACAAAACAAGAGATTCAAAACAGTGACAAAACAGGAAACAAAACCAAAGAAACCAAGGATGTGAGCCAAGGGCAGGGAGGAGAAGAAGTAACAAAACAGTTAAGTTGCAAGTGACTGTGAAAACAAAATGTGGGTTAAGCTAAGGCTTTGAATCCACCCTTGTGTCCTAGCCAAACAATGTGATCCTAGGTTGAGTTGAAAATCCTATGCATACATCTAGAATGGGAGTAAAACTAATTTGCTCACTAGTTTGCCCCTAGCATTGACTGTCTTTTGACAGAACAATCAATCACAGGCACTATGAGCATCAATCTCTTCCCATTGCTCAATCAACACACTACACTAAGGCTCTAACCTAGCATTCCACTATCTAACAGTCCACTAAAGCATCATCTGAGCCTCAGCAGTGAACTCAGAACATGAGAAACATTACAATGGAAACATGATCAAGTTTTAAACAGGAAATTAAACTAACTAACATGTGAATGAAAATTGAAAAAGAAGAGCCCTAAAAATTAACAGTGAAATCAAAATTGACATTAAATTAAATTAACCCAATTAGGGGGTTTCTCGGCTAACCAAGAACAACCTTTAACATCCTACATCAGTTCCTATTTATAGTTTACAACAAAATATAAAACCCTAATTCGAAACCCTAATTTTTTTGGGGAAAATCAAATTCTCTCACCAATTTCCTGAATTGAGCTCGACCCATGCTTTGGGTATGTCCCCTTTGCTCTTCTGAAGCTTTTCCTGCCCTCAATTTTGTACTGCAACCCTAGCTCGAGTTGTTTCATCAACTCCACACCTAGGTCAGAGAGATGTGGGTTTGAAAAAGCAACTAGGCTAGAGGGTTGGAGAAAGTGATGTTGTCGGGTGGTTGTGGTGGTGGTGTGGTTCGAGAAGAAGGTGTAGCTGGTGGAGGTGATGGAGTTGCAGAGCAGCTCTCTGTTGTTTGGGAAGAAGAGAGGAAGAACCCGATGGAGAAGAAGGGTCCGTTTGGTTGGGTAATAGGGTTCGGTGACTAGGGTGTGAAGCAGGGATAGCGAACTTTGATGACATCGAGTAAAGAGCGTTGGATGATCCCATATAGATTGAATCGAACGGATACGATGGAGAGGTATGTGGCGACCGTTGGATTATGAGATACAACAAAATTGACGACACCAGATGGAGTTAGGTGTTGTAGTGTTAAGCGGAAATATCGAGGTTTGATGCGCAGGCAAAGAAGCGACCGTAGGATCTAAATGTGATCTAATCTGAAGGCTTGGAATTTAGGTACTATGGTGTTTTGCAGGGACTTCAGATTTTGATGAACGATGAAGAAGCGACCATTGGATGATGAGATGGATCCGATCTAACGGCTGAGAATGGAGGCGGGTATGGATATAGAAAATGGGTTTGGGTAAGGGTTTTGGGCCTTGGGATTTCCAAGCCCATATCTTCCTTAAGAACAATTCTTCCTTCTTGAGCCCATTCCTAGCTTTTTGGACGTGCGCTCCATTCTTTGCGGCTTCCTTACGTAATTTCTTCCGGCTTTTCACCACTCTTTAGCTCTTTTCCGCTCCGCAAGTCATCCAGACTTTATTTATTACCTAAAAATGCAAAATTAATTAATAAAAATATTTATTCTTGAAAACAATGAAAATGCAGAATATGGGATAAAATGTATAATTACTGCACAAAAGATGAGTTAAATGCCAAGAAAAATATATAGAAATATGCACTTTTTAGCACTCATCACCTGTCAAGAGATTCTTGCTCTTTCTGGAGGTATAACTCAACATCAAGAGATAAGCTCTCAAGATTCTTTTCAAGCCCTGAAAATAGTACAAGGGATTTTAAACCTGGTGAAGGTTTAGATCGAATTTCTTCTACAAATTTTATCAAATCAGTCATGGAAGAGAATTCTGAAATCCCTGGATCTGGTGGTGCATTTATTGTGATAACGCTATTGTCCATAGAGTCAGATCGCTACAAACACTGACTTATAAGGTCTTGAACGTGTTTGCCAGCTCTGATACCAATTGAAAAAGCAGGGGTCTAACAACCACACCCAATATTTCGCTTAGCAATCTGTATGGACAAACTCCAATATACTTTCTAGAGAATCAACTAGACAGTTAGACTCAATCAATAGAAAAGTATATCAAAGAGTTTATATCTCAATCTCTGGATTTGATCTATACTCAAGCAAATAGAAATCTGCGAGTCTTTATCAAAGAGAGATAACTTGGATGGTACCAAAGACCAATATCCAAGTGTCAATCAATTTAAATCAACAACCAAAAGGTCGGATATTCTAATTGATTGAACAACGCACAACCTGTATTATTTCAATTATATAAACAAATATAATGCGGAAAAGAAATAACACAGACATCGGAATTTTGTTAACGAGGAAACCGCAAATGCAGAAAAACACCGAGACCTAGTCCAGATTGAACACACACTGTATTAATCCGCTACAGACACTAGCCTACTCCAAACTAACTTCGGTCTGGACTGTAGTTGAACCCCAACCAATCTCACACTGATCCAAGGTACAGTTATGCTCCTACGTCTCTAATCCCCCAGGATACTATGTACTTGATTCCCTTAGCTGATCTCACCCACAACTAAGAGGTTCTACGACCCAAATTCGAAGACTTTAATAAACAAATTTGTATCACACAGAAAATTCTATGATAATAGATAAATCCATCTCCCACGAATATACTTATGAGTTTTGTTCCGTCTTTTGATAAATCAAGGTGAACATGAACTAATTGATAAAACCGGTCTTATATTCCCAAAGAACATCCTAGTATTATCAATCACCTCACAATAGTCTTAATAGACGCAGCGAAAAAAGATATTGCGGGATCACAAACGATGAGATGAAGTTGTTCGTGATTACTTTTTATCTTGCCTATCGGAGATAGAAATCTCAAGCCAATTATTACAATTGTACTCAGAAACAACAAGATCAGATTACACAACTACAAGAAAAGTAGTACTGGTCTGGCTTCACAATCCTGATGAAGTCTTTAAGTCGTTAACCTGGTTTAGAAAAAGAAACCAAAGTTTAAAGGAGAACCGACTCTAGCTTAGCACAACTAGTAACACACAAAATGTGTGGGTATTAGGTTTCCCAGTTGCTAGAGTTCTCCCTTATATAGTCTTTCAAATCAGGGTTTGAATCAATGTTAGCTTAGTAACAAAGCATTCAATATTCACCGTTAGATGAAAACCTGATTAGATTCAAGTTAATATTTATCAACCGTTAGTTCGAAAACATAGCTTGTTATACACACATGAAATGCACGTTCCTGGGCTTATGTAACCGTACCCAAACTTGTACATTAGTTGGTTCAACAATAGTTAACCAAATGGTTAGCCATATTATCACTTTCATATCAACCATGTTCTTCTTCACCATAACTAGTTCAAATGACTCAAATGAACTAGTTAGGGAGTTGTTCAATTGCAAGGAAATCTTATGTACTACACAAGACACAATTGAAGCAAAAATTATTTGATTCATATGAATCGGTTCATGAACTCTATAGCCACGGTTTGCAATTGCATTCCTTAGTTTATAAAGATAATTTTACTAAACATCGTTTTTAGACATAACCTACTCAAGTTCGCGGACTGGGTTCGCGGACTTAAGTTCCCGGATGGAGTTCACAAACTCCAGCAGAAATTCACGGTTTTGAGAATTTCGCCATTTCGCAGACTGGGTCGCGGACTGAGTTCACGGACTTAGCTCACGTACTACCCCGGTTCACTTGATCAACAAAGTTCGCAAATTTCGGAACAAGCAATAAGGACTTATACATATATGTGTTTCCACAACAATGCTCATATCCTCCAAATGGTTATATAGTATAATTTCTAATTTCAATCATTGAAACATTCTTAGAGGACGTTATATAGTTGTTATTCACAAACCATTTCTCGTCCGAGCAATTTTCAAAGTGATTGAAACATAACATGACTTTCGTCACTAGGTAAAGATGAACTTGACTAAAGCGAAAGCTTTACCAACACATATTTCGAGAAATAGATAGGCGAGATAAACTCGGCTCGAAATACCAAATGTGTATAATCTAAGTCTATATAGCAAAACGACTTTTGTCTCAAGATAAGAGATAAATAGACTTTTGAGTGATAAATAAGTTCAAGTCTCCACATACCTTTTAGTCGATGAAGATCCACTAGTTCCTTGATGATTGCCATGGAGTTCTTCAGCTCAACTACACTTTCTATCCTAGTCCGAGACCTTAGCTATAGTAGACTATAAATCAAGACTTATAATTTTGATCACTAACATTGACAAACATGCTTGAGATAGAAATGCATGCGAGTTCGACTGAGCAATGCTCTAACACTATCAACATAGTACAAATATTTTGGAGAATCTTAAGGAAACACGATCAAGGAAGGAAGCAATGAAAACGACACAAGAATCTCAATTCCACACAATTTGGGTGTCTAATTAACAACTGAGATATCAAACGGAAGAACAACTAAATTTACAAGTGCTCCAACAACAGAATTATCAATTGCATCAACAACAAATGCATTTAGGACAAGATAATGCAATAATGGCTATTGATCTTAGTAAGTTAGCTCCTAGAGAAAAAAAAAATTATTGACGCATGCAAAAGGATATTTTAAAGAGGATGGATATAATCAGCGTTGAAGATTCAGAAGATGATGAAGTAATCCATCTCTAATTGTTTTCTCTTTAATTGAGTTTAGTTTTTAATTTTCAGTCTAGTTTTAAATGTTTGTATTTATTTCAAGTTCGTATAGTTGTTACCTTAATTAAAAAAATGATTGTCTAAATTAAGTTTAATGAACTTAATATAGTTGTTGTTTGAATTAATGAAAAGTTTGAATTTCGAGTAACCAACGGTTCAATTTTTTAAAATTGACACAAACAACTTATTTTTTTGAATTATCGTCAACGAATAATTTCAAAGTATTATTTTAGAAGAAAAAAAAAAGAGCCGTCACATATTTTGTCTATATAAAGACTTTGTATTCCTTATTTACAAAACACAAAATCAATGTTACTTATATTTCTTCCTTCCTTCTCAAAATCTAACCATGCATCCACCAATTCTACCGTATACACTCAAGGAGGATACCGATTTGATACATAGTCTTTGCAGAGTTATGAGGATTCGTCAACAACCTTAATGGAAACTGGGATCGTTTTTGGTCACATGTTTGGAGAATGTTCGTGTTACGTTTTAATGGTAATTACAATAGAAGATTGTATCCGATTTTGTGAGGACGAGCACGAACAATTATAAACAATTGCAAGAAATTCATGGGATGTTTAAAGAATCACAATAACGACAGAGATGTCGCGATGAATGAATTTATCCAAATAAGAGGGTATCTGTTCACTCATTTCGAGGAAAATGAAATGTTTGGAATTGAAATCCCTACAGTGAGTACGATTCGATATTTGTTTTATTAAAGTGTTTATCACCCGTGTTGTGTTGTGGTATAGTGCAATACTAGCAGTTTTATAATAAAAGGTTAGACTAAACCATTATTCATTAATAACTAAAAATTGAAATTACAACGGATCATTCGATTAACGCGTGTAATGCCTATTGGGTGCAATAATCAAAAACAAAGAAAAATCAAATAAGCAGAAGTTATTGATACTTAGCTCATTTATAATCGAAGTGATTGATTTGACGAAACGGACAAATTCCCCAGATCTCTGCAACAACAACAAGGCAAAACTTTGGAAAAACAGAGTGAGTCACGTGTTCAACACGCTATCCTTAAGACATTAGCGCCCGTCTACACTCAAGAATGATGTTATAGCCCTCACAGGACGGATATCTCCAGGATTAAACACCCTACTACAACCACTACTAGCATATGTCGTAGATGCTCAACTTGAGCTTGGCAACTCGAAAAAAACCCTTAAGGAAAATCGCGAACGCTAAAGAAATCCATATAAAATATTTTCCCTTGGGGGTCTCTCTAAAATATAGAGAAACCCCTTTCCCATAGATTTTACAAAAGTAGAGAAAAATTTGTTTATATAATGGAATAATACAACTTAAGAAGAGGAACTCCCCGATGTGTGACTAAAAAGCTTATATAGTCTCTTAAAAGAACTAAAAATTGAAAAATCCACGATGTGGGACTAATAAGTTTTCCCTTCACAAAAACAATAAATTATAATTTTTATTAAAACTTTAAAAGTCATTTTTTATTAATCGTTTTCCAACAATCTCCCACGTGAATGAAAACTCAATAAAACATGAAAAACACAGATAGATCTTGGTAAATCAACACCCCAATCCCACGACCGAACTGACTGAACAGACAGACGGACCGTGCACGTAGAAGTCATACTAGCCATTCCAACGTCCTTTGTCTCACACTAAATTGTGTTAACTCCAGGGTCATACTATGGATCTCAAAAATCATATAGTATAGAGAGCTTTCATCTTTAGTTCCTCACAAATGAGACTAAAGGTTCCTTTCACTAAAGTGACAATGCATGATCTAGTGAACCCCTAGTAACCCTTAGGTCCTAAGTTCCAGTAATACCAAAACCCATCAAAATGAAAATCACATAAAAACATAGGAAATACCATTTTAGGCATAGGTGTCCATGAGGTCTTGAACCTTTGCTTAGTGAGATATTACCGGAATTACTTGTTAGAGACGGCAAACGTGATGTCTTGAACTGCTAGGGTTTGATGTAATTCGCAATAACAACCACATATGATATCTCCAAGGTTGTTGCCAAGCTTGTGCCATTTTATCCAATTTGGCCCTGGATATATCATATTTCTCAGAATGCTCTAGAGAATCAAAGCTCATGTTCTCATAGGAAGCGGCCCCACTTCCTCATCCAGATAGGTGAGTTTCTATAAAGAGTGTTACTGTTATACCCCACCTTAATCTTAAATTGAAAATATATAGAACTCATTAAAACTTCTTAAAAGTCATCCTTCACATGCAATTTCACTATCACAACAAAGCACCATAGGGAGGGACATAAAATGTAATTCTCTTGATAGTGCATACTTTTAATCACCACAAATTAGTTGTCTCATTCGAAACCTTGATTTTGGGATATCCAGTCATCAAGGTTGAGTATCCTTCATGGAAATTTTATTTAATGAGCTTCAGTCCCATCCCCCTCGATGCAACACTAACTATCTCTTTAGACAAATATTTCGTCAAAGGGTCTGCGACATTCTCCTTGGACTTTATCCGATCAATGGAAATAACGTCAATTGAGATTACTTGTTTTTAGCTTTAGCTATTTACTGCTTGGCTAACATAATGCATAGATATAGCTGGCACAGGCCTATGCCAGAGAGGAATGTCTTCTAAAAGGTATCTTAGGCACTCGGCCCTCTCTCGTGCTTTATCTAACGCAATACTCTCAGATTCTATAATGAATTGAGCAATATATGTATGTTTGTAAATCTTCCAAAAACAAATCCTCCTGATAGAGTGAAAGCATATCCGCTCGTATACTTAGACTCCTGTGAGTCAACTATCCAGTTTGCATCACAAAGTCCCTCAAGGACAAAAAATACCTTTCATAAATCAAACAAAAGGTAATGGGGCATTTTAGGTACCGTAAAACTCTACTAAGTGCATCTCAATGCTCTTGCTCTGGACTACAAGTATATCTACTTAACTTACTTACAATATAGGCAATGTATGGACTCTTACAGTTCATTAAATTCATCAGACATCCTATAACTATTGAGTATTCAAGTTAAAATACTCCATTACCCTTATTTTTCTTGAGTCTACAAGAAAAATCGTAGGGAGCACAAGCAGGCTTACAATCATACTGATTGCATCTCTTAAGAAAAAATTAAACATAATGAGAATGACTAAGACTATAAATGTTAGATTATCTTATAATTCTCATCCCTAAGATTACATCAACATGACCTAACTCTTTCAAGTCAACGTTCCCATTCAGCGCAAGTTTTTAATTAGTGGAATTAATCACATCTATGTTTGTATCAAGTATAAGCATACCATCGACATACAAGCATACGATCACACAAGCATCCTTAACAAATTACTTGTAAATATACTTGTCAAATTCATTAACTTAAATCCACTACTCATTATCACATGATCAAATTTTTCACGTCACTGTTTATGTGTTTATTTGAAAACTATACAAAGATTTATTCAGTTTACAAACTTTGTCTCCACAAACTTTCACCACAAATTCCTTAGGTTGGTTTATGTAAATTTCTTTATTTAATTCATGTTTTTAGAAAAGATGTATTAACATCCATCTGATGTATCTCTAAGTTGTTTATGTAAGCTATAACAATTAGCATCTCAACGAAAGTAATTATCGTCACAAGTGAATAAGAATCAAGGAAATCCACACCTTCTTTTAGTTTATAACCTTTAGCTACCAACCTAGCCTTAGATTTTTCCACATTTCCATCTACCTTATTTTTCCTCTTAAAGACTCATTTACATCCTATGGTCTTACTCCCTAGAGGTAAACTAGCAAGCTCTCAAGTCTGGTTCTGACGAACTGAGTCCATTTCACTAAATGAAGCTTCTTACCGAATGGGGTTTCAGTAGATGTTATGGCTTCTTTACGAGTATGGAGATTAGACTAAGCTAGGCATATTATGAAGTCAGGTCCATAAGAAGTCTCAGTTCTAATCCTTTTACTTCTCCTAGGATCAACTCTACTTTATCTTCCTTTCAAGGTAAATTCAGACTAGTTAAAAAGACATATAGGGGTCAACAACACATCCCTAAGGATAGATATGTTTCAAAATAAACATGTTTAAAGAACTCAATATCCATAGGGTCAGAAAATCAGAACTCACAAGTAAAAAAATATATGCAATAGGGTACTTAGGATCCCTTATGTAAACACCACCGCACTTTGACATATGCATTAGAAGGTTGTCCATCTCTCCATACTCATATGGAGTTTTATCTGATCCTTTAAAGGTTACTCTATTCAGGATATAAAAAATTTTAGAGGACGACCTCCCCTCATAAGTTGGCGGTTAATCTTTTGATCAACATGGTATATATCATCTCCTTAATGGTTATGTTCTTACAACAATACCACAAGACTATGGTGAATAAGGAGGTGCAATCTCCTATATGAATTTTGTACTCGCCATCACGTTCAAACTTAACCCTTTTAGTGGTAACATATACTTCGCTTACAATTTCAAGTTTATACTCTTAAGGCTTCTAAGGCATCATCCTTACCCCTAAGCAAGTATACATGATAGTACCTCGTACAATCATATATGAAAGTTATAAACCACCTTTTACCACCTTAGTTTGGGTTGATTTCATGTCAACTAGGTCTAACTGAATTAATATTAAGGGCTTAGAATTACTCTGAACAATTTTGCTAAAAGGTTTTATAGCATATTTTGATTCTACACATACTTCACTTTTGTTTCAATGTCCAAACTAAATCTGGGTACGCGGCCTATGCTAGCCAGTTTATGCACTGACTTATAAGTTTACGGTTCCAAGTCTACCATGCAAAACATTCAATCACACAAAAGAAAACACAAGAATCAACTATGTTCACTGCATCATTTTCTCCGTTAAGCTTATATAGACCCTAAGTCTTATAACTGTTGCCTAAAAAGTCACTTCCCTTGGTTACGAAAAGTTTTCCACATTCAATTAATATTTTAAGTCTTTTACCATCTACAACAGAACAAGATACAAGATTCTTGCATATGCTCGGAACATGAAAACTTCATTCAACATGTGAATATTATAGATATGAGCTTCTGCTCGACCTTTCCCTTTTATGCAACCTCTGTCGCAGATGAGTTACTCATATAGAGTTTCTCGACATCCCCTATCCTCTAATAGGAGGTGAACATGTCTCTATTTGAACAAGCATGCTTAGTGGCTCCAGAGTCCACCCACCAGTCTCTCACATTGGTTATTAAATGACTTCTGACATCATGCCATTGAACTCGTTCTAGTTTATTTCAACTAAATTAGCATTAACTTTCTACTTATTAAGGTTTTTATGTTCTCTATAATTTACTGCCATATGGCTAGGAAATTTACAAACATAACAATCACCCTTAATTAAAGTAATGCCAGATTCGGGTTTACGAAACATACCTTTCTTATGAAGAATATGCTTAGAGTTGTGTTTGATGTTATCGCCTTTGCCATATTTGGAAGAATTGTGTTCATCCATGTGCGCCTATTAGCCATGTCCTTTCCAATTTCATGTCACAATCTTCATTTATTCTTTGACTAGGGACATCGTAATTTCCCAATCACCTAATACACCACATCTCGCAAACCTTAGTCCCGAATTGAAAAATAAAATATGAGTTTTGAAGATAACATTTAGATCTACAAACTTCGTTTAAATCACCATTTCAAAAAACTCATGTGTACCCCATAAAAACTAATATAGTCAACAACAAATTTCTGCTCGTCAGAATTTTTCAGGAACGTATCCCTGTTTCTTAAAATATCAAAAAAATACTTTTACAATTCCAAAAATTCTGAAATTTTTTATGGGTAACTATCATTATGTATACTACATTATGTCAAAATGGTTCATTGAAATTCCTTCTAGGTTAAGAGATAAAATTGAAACTCTAAAGCTGACCAAAAATTTGTTTTTTGTTTTTCACTCCAAAATTAACATCCATGATTATTACAAATTATAATTTCTTAAGATTGTTGGGTGAAATAATAAAAAACAAGGAAAATCAAATAAGCAAAAATGATTTATACTTAGCTCCTTTATAATAAAAGTGATCGGTTTGACGAAACAGACAAACTCCTCAGATCTCCGCACAACAACAAGGCAAAACTTTGGAAAAACAGAGTTAGTCACGTGTTCAAAACGCTGTCCTTAAGACATTAGCGTCCGACTACACTCAAAAGTGATGATATATCTCTCACATGACAGATATCTCCATGATAAAACACCCTACTACTACTACTACTACTACTACTACTACTACTACTACTACTACTACTAGCATATGTAGTAGATGCTCAACTTGAGCTTGGCAACTCCGAGAAAACCCTTAAGAAAAATCCGAACGCTAAAGAAATCATTTAAATATTTTCCCTTTGGGGTATCTCTAAAATATAGAGAAACCCCTTTCCCATAGATTTTACAAAAGTAGAGAAATTTGTTTATATAATCGAATAATACAACTTAAGAAGAGGAACTCCCCGATGTGGGACTAAAAAGCTTATATAGTCTCTTAAAACAACTAATAAGTGGAAACTCCATGATGTGGGAATAATAATTTTTTCATTCACAAAAGAAAACAATAAGTTATAATTTTTATTAAAACTTTAAAAATCATTTTTTATTAATCGTTTTCCAACAATGCCCTGCCCTAACATCATAACATCTTGGAATATTTCTCGAAGGGAATGGATTGAATCTTTGCATCACCTTGATGATATTGAAATGAGGTTCATAACAAAAACCTGTTCCTTTCCATCTTCTCCATTCTCGAAGAGATGTATCTATGACCTCTTCATCGCTTTCACCCCTTAGTCGAAATCGATTGACAATCAAAGTTAAGGCAGTGAATTCGTCAACTGCTTCCCCTATTGTTGCATATCGAAGGAATAACTCAGCTTATTCCAATTATTGGGGTTACCCGTTTCTGAGGTGAAATGCTCAAGAATGGTATGCCAATGAGATTGCCTGGGAATACCATTTTGCCTGCGTTCGTGACCCCTAGTCGGAAAAAATAAAACCAAGGACAAAGAGATATATCTTCCTCTAAGGTGAACTCAGCATGATTCACATATGGTTGATCCATCTGTCAAAACAAAACGAGAATATGTTCGAAGGTTTGACTTCTAAATGGGATGCGATTGGGTATATATTATATCTTTCATTACCAACGGCTATATTTCTTATAACTCGCGCCCAACGACTATATTTATTAGAACTCTCGCCCAACGGATATATATTTTCCTATAAAAATATACTAATGAAAATCATTTTGTCTTACCAACAACAAACTCAAATCATTCTCAAGTATAAGCCTCAATCATGTATTCGAACGGTTTGAATAGAATGTGTGGAATCAAAAGAGGGTTGTCCATTATGTTTGATGGATAACTATAGTCTGCTCCAATGCCCCTGGATATATTCAAAATGTTAACAAAAAGGTTGCACTGGAATTAGGAAGGTAAAGGAGTCCATACCGGAAAGGATAAGGTATTTGGAATGTGAGTATACTAACTGTCCTGGAGAAGCACAATGGTTGGAGGATGCAATGAAATATGAAATCAAACAAAAAAAAGTTGACGAACTCTGCAAGAACTTCAAGCTTAAAGGAAAAGTGGAGTTTTAATGCACCAAAGGGACTCCATATGAAACCCAGGGTTGTAATTTCTTTATGGAAATGCAGCAGTTTGTAGCAAAGAAAACATATGGAAAACGTTTCTGGAAATGTACTGTATGTCAAATGGTAGAATGGAATGATTAGGTGTTGTTATGTTTTAGTTTAGTCAAAAGTTTGAATACGAAATGATGTAATGTGATTTTTAATAATTATTATGTGTTATTATCCTTATTTTAAAAGTTTAAATTTGATGAACATGATGTAATATGCTTTTACAATAATTGATACTAATTATTTTCACTTTCGCAGGAATCACGATTACACTGAGCACGTGTAACAAGCCTTTAAACCATTAGGCGACCATATTGGACGAGTTGTGTCTTGTGAGGATTTACAGAGGGATATACCCACAAAACCTATCATTATTTAACTTGTTCACTCTTCATCTGAAATTTCAGAATCAACATCTTCTGTGGGATCCGGGTTATACTCAAGGAGTAGCAGTTATAAAACCGAAATTTCTTCCCATTTTTTTATAAATTTCTTTAGCCGTATCCTCCTACAACAATAAAAACAATATCAATTTATAATTAAATTATTCAACAATTCATTACAAACTATTGGTAGGTAGCCGGTAAGTGGCTTACGATTACGGGAGTGCAAGGAGTCCTGAATAGGTATAATGTTTTTTGTAGCGATACATACTCTGTCACGACATAAGTGATAATGCATAATCTTTCTTGAAGATAACTCATCGTTTGTTAGTTCGGATTCCCGGTAGTTGTAATAAACTTTTGCAGCATCTGGTCCCAAATGTTTGTGGTATTTCGCTGTTGAACTCCTTCGTCATTCTCTAGAAAAACATCGACCATAAACTAACAATCACTTTCGGAATAAATAACAATTTGGACAACAAAAGTGTTTATTTTTGTAAATGGAGAATAAAGTAAATTGGTCGAACTGATGTGTTTATTGGTAACAAAATATGCTATCTATGTCATGGTAAGTAATCACTATTTCGACTGTAATACATATCCATATACTGTAGAAAGAGATTGCACATATTGTACAAAGAGATTGCACCAACTGTACAAAGAGATTGATAGAAGTGACCATACGACTGCTAGACTATACGGCCGCAGCTATTGTATAGTTATACTAAGAGAAGTGACCATACAACTACTAGACTATACGGCTGCAACTACTATATAATTAGACTAAGAGAAGTGACCATACGACTGCAGACACTGAAAAACGACAAAGAGATGTGATCATACGATTGCAACTACTATATAATTAGATTAAACTAAGCAAATAGCATATCATAATTATAAACCACATGGCCATCAAATTAAAACATATTCATTATCAGACATAATTGAAACCCAAATATAATTAAAACTCCTTCCTACGTATGCATGTAGCATTCAAACTTTTAAACATAAAAGTGAAAGGGTTATCATTCATCCTCCTCATCCTCATCCTCATCGTCGTCATCATCTTCATCATCATCATCGTCATCATCTCCACCATGTTCATATTCTTAATCTACGTGTTCGTCTTCATAAACATGTTCAAATTCATATGGGATTTGGTCATTGTAATCTCCATAATAATCAAATGCACCATCCTAGTTTTGACCAGGAACAACTTCTTCTTATAAGTCTGTATCATCATATTCTCTATCTGATGATGGAAGTACCACGTATTCCATATCCGAACCCTCAAACTAGACGAGTCTGCTACCCAGACTCCTCTACCAGAACGCGCAACAATGTGCGCAACAAGATCCGTTCTTAGTTGTAGGTACATTTCTAGGTTTTTCAGACTTGACATAAAAACATGAAGAGTATCGGTAAGTTCCGGAATGGGAACAGGAACAACTCTACCCAAATCCCTATCCCGACGTTCATGCTCAATTAATATGTTGTGTAAAATAAGACAACATTTCATAATTAGGTTTAAGTAAAATTGTTGCCAATACTTACACGGTGATCCGACAATTCTAAATTTACCTTGAAGCACTCCAAAAGCACGCTCGACATCCTTTCTTTTAGTCATTTGATACTTGTTGAATCTTGAAGAGTCGGAAACGTCCAATATCTGACTGAAAGCTTGTATAATTGTAGTTAACTTTGAATAGGTACCAGGCTAAGAAATAACCCATATATTGTATTGGTGATCGTTGATGACATAATCGCACGGAGGTGCTACACCCTTTAGCATGTTATCAAAAATGGGTGAGTGTGCCAACACATTCAAATCGTTGTTTAACCCAGGCATTCCAAAAAAAACATGTCGAAACCACAAATCATATGATGCCACCGCCTCTAACACCATAGAACTGTGTATCTCTTTACCCCGGTAAGTTCCTTGCCAAGCAATCGGACAATTCTTCCATGGATACTGCATATAATCAACACTACAAAATATTCCTGGAAATCCTCATTCGAAATTCTCATCTAGCAACCTCTGAACATTTTCAGGAGTGGGTTCACGCAATATCTTTCTCCAAAAGTCATGCAAATTGTGTGGCAAAATCTTTTTAGATAATAATATATTTTGTGGCAGCCATACTAGTGTAATTATCAACATTATCAGCTGTCGTACTTTTGCACAAACATTTCATCACGACAACTAATTTCATATGCGGAGAATGCCCCATAACACTAGTTGCATCCAGACATTGTTTCCATTATGGATCCACTTCAAGCAATTTTCCTAACAATTTCTCAAATAATTCTTACTTCGTGCCTAGACGTTGTTTGAATTGTCTTGAGGTATAACCAGTTCCATATGTAAAATAATCATTCATCATTTTCGTATCATTCCACACTCGATCTTGGGTAATTACACCACGTGTCTGCACCTCTTTAGGCATCAGTTGTCTAATAATACACATCCGTTCATCCAAACACAATTGTGTAAACATTAGGAAAGCTTTTTCTTCTTCATCACTAAAAGTATCCAAATAGATTCCATATTTAACTCTCACACAAGCACTGATGTATTTTCAAATGGTTGTAGTGATAGTGGTAAAAATGGGTTCTTTTCAGATTTGTGAAGGGAATAAAATCTTTAGATTTTTTTTTTAAAACTTAAGAATGTAGCAAAATTAAATAGCAAAGTGATGTGAAATTTTATGGACAAATAGGGGTTTAAGATTCCACCATTCAACAATACTTATATGATCTAATATTTTTTTTTACTATGCAATTTAAATAATTGGTTTGATTCAAAATATTGCCAAAAGCAGATTTCCAAAATATCAAATGTTAATCACAAGTATAATGCATCAAGAGTCTAAAACTAAGCATGCATTATCAAGGGAAAACACAGTTGATTAATAAAAATCATTTAATTCATTTTTATCAATGCAATTAATCACATAAAAATATTGCATAAAAAAATAGAGATTACCACATAATTATTGTGAGAATGGCTTCCTCTGTCACCCCTGGGATTGGGTTTAGCTACTCATGATGAAAAACCTCTCAAAATATTTCATTGATGCTCAAAAGTGTTTTACAATGAAGAGAAAGACAAGAAAATGATATAAAACAGGATTCTGCGACCCACAGAAGGCGTCCAGAATCAACGATAGAGATGAAGTGTTGTTGTCGTTGGAAAACTATGACCCACAAACGACAGTCATTGTCTTTGTTGGTAACCGACTGCCTTTGATAGTCTGTTCTTCCTCTTCTTCTTCCTCCTCGAGCAGCAGCAGCAGAACCAGAATCTCTGCAACTTCAATTTTCTTGCTCTGTAGTGCTCTAAACCTCTCCCAATTCTCCCTCTTCTTCTATGAGTCCCCAACACTCTATATATACTCCACAAGATCAAGAAGTCTCACTATAACTCGAGATAATTCTCTCTTATCTCGGTTTGATGAAAAAATATTCTGGGAATATTTTCTTCCCTGATTTAGCTTCTCACGCGTAGATTTCCATCCTGGTCACTCTAGAAATGTTTACACACGACCCACAATGTTGCTAGAGCCCTCATGCATGAGCAGAACACGCTCAAATCTTCTCCAATCCCCTGTCCAACCCGTGTTTCCCTGTTTTGCATTCCGTGAATTATCCAGCTAATTCTAGCCAAATTTGATCGAACCAAAATCCCAAAACGTGTTTGCTAGGACATATCACAACTTCCTACCAAAAATCAGCCATTGAATCGCCCTAGAACACGTTCAAAAATTCCAACAAAACATCTGCCAGTTGATAGTATTTTTTTTCCCGCCAATTTTTGGTTTTTGAATTTGGGAAGAAGATGTCCTCCCCCCTAACCAGAACTGGGGTGCGAATAGCAGCTGCCTTGGGGGTGACCTGGGGGTGCTCCGTGCAACTTGTCGATCCGAATTTTCCAACAATAATTATTTTCCAAAAATACCTACAAACACACAAAACACCATAATAAGGACGAAAACAAGTACTAACAATACGAAACATTGAGGACAAATTAGACACATAAATGCGTCTATCAAATACCCCCAAACTTATTATTTGCTAGTCCTCGAGCAAAAATAAAAAATAAAACCGAGTTAATCTCGGGAGGGTTTACCAGAGGTGTACCCACAAAACCATTACTCCAGACCCTAGCTATCTATGTCGAACCTTGGAAGGCACTAAAGAATCTCCTTGGTTGGCTTACAATCACTGACTACAGGAGGAAGTACCCTGATGCGAAATTGCAATTGTTGTACACGAGTTTACACTCAAGCATACTAAAATTCATATAAAGTGACAGAGCTCTACTCAGATAGTTGCACTATGGACATCATATTCGGAGTCAAACTAATCATATGGATAGAAAAAAGAGATGGAAATAGAAAAATGTAGATGGTTTTGATGTTAACCAAATGATCGATGTTTGACATATCTGTCTGAAGGCCACTGCCAGAATGAACCTATCCTAATGGACTGAGATACCGGTCTGACTAATATCAACACAACTGGCATATACAAGGGAACCAGTGGTCAATAACTTAAATCTAGATCAACAAATTGGCAAATACAAGGGAACCAGCAGTTGACTACACATAACAATAACCATTTTTTATTTTTAACTTAACGGCATGAATAGATCTTTTTGATCCAAGCGCATGCTTCTTGTCAGCAGATTACATCCCACGGGTCCTGCATTCCACGCTTGCTTAGGCGACGGAAACAGGGAGAACACACGCATATTGCTATCCAAGTGTTGATACTTATTCCGATTGGTCTAACTGGTCCGGTCTCTCTCTCTTTTTTTTTTAATAACTCAGTCACTCTAATTCACCCTAGCAGTGGTAACAACTTGAATCGTGTGCCCCACCTAATTACTTAGAGAAACATAGTTTAAAATGAAAAAAATAAAATAAAAAAGAAATGAAAAGGACTCAACGAGATATGGTGCAACTATCATGTTATTTCTAACACCTGAGCTCTGTGCTTTTATGAATAGACTCTATAGATGTTTCCATCTAATCAGATTGGTTCCTCAACTCCTACAACCAAGATGCTTCCATCCAATTATATTAGTTAGTGCCATCCTGAATACGCATAAATCTCTAGGCTCTGGAGCGTATTTATTTATTGCAACTAAAAGATTTTTCCATACCCCCAAACTTAAATCTAACATTGTCCTCAATGTTTCCAATGATAAAATTAACAGCATGAACGAGGAGAAATTGTTACCACTTGAAGCAAAAAGGGTTGAGGAAAGATATTACCGTGTTGCGTGAGATTGGGTTACCTCCCAAGAAGTGCTAAGTTTAAAGTCTTCAGCCAGACATCAAATACCTCAAAAAGGATCTTCACCTTCCAAAGTCATATACCAATAGCCGAAAAAGTTGTGGGTTCATCATACCAAATAGAGCTAACACCAATATGAGACAACTGCACTGGTTAAGAAAAATGAACAGAAGGAGCACATCCTCATCTAAGGTTTCTTGAAAGACAACCGGATCTATCCAGAGCCTCCAGTTGGGCTTAATAAGAGTGTCTTGAAAAATAGATTCATCCGAAAAACGGGTTTCTAATATATGGATTTCCTCCTGAACAATATAAGGCGGATCAGGTTGTGGAGTCTGAATAGACTCAAGCGATACCTCAGATGCACTAGGCTTGACTCCCAAGTTAGGGACTTCTACTGGGGATAATTGACAATCTTTACCCCCAAATGTAGGGTAATCACTATTCTCCGTAAGATCTTTAACTATGGCTTGAATTTCCGGATCCGGAGAGTATTTAAAATACTCTAGAGCTTCTTCTAGTTCACTACCCTCAAACTTAGAGTTTTGGGTGTCTCTAGATAAATTAGTCACAATATTCCTAATTTCTAGACCATCCGGTTCCTGAAAAAGGTCAATTGCTTTCTCTGAGTTATAATCCGGTGGTTCATCCTCTAAATTCTTTTGAGGTATACTAGCTATAGGACTTATATGTTTCATATCCTCTATGGTCATCCCTAGAATTTCCTTATTGTGTTGAAGCACGGTTACTGGCCTAATCTCATGATCACTATCCAAATCGGAAGTTATAGGCAAAATCTCAGATGGGCCTACAAATGCATAATTGGGGTCCAACTTAGGAGGATCTTTAGGCTCTTCGAAATAAGGGCTTAAGGTAGATTCGGTAGCTAGTAATGGTTCAAAACTAGATTTCCATCTATCGGTATCTAACATAGGAATGGAATCCAACAGAGCATTTACTTGTTCAATGTTGCTATCATCGTCGAAATCCATGTTAAAACGGGCTATACAACTCTCTAATGGATCTTCCGATTCGGTGTTTGGTACAGACTTCGGAACTAAGGTTCCTATCATGTTGACCTCTTCAATGCACGTGTCATCTAGCTCAGAATGTAGCTTATTGACATTAAAAATATTCAGCTCAATAGTCATATTACCAAAAGATAGATTCATAATACCATTTCGACAGTTTATGATCGCATTAGACGTGGCTAAAAACGGGCAACCTAAAATCACTGGTATTTGGTTCTCTGGGTCAGGGACAGGTTGGGTATCTAGGATAATAAAATCCACTGGATAAATAAACTTGTCAACCTCTATGAGAACATCCTCGATCACACCACGAGGAACTTTAACGGACCTATCAGCTAACTGAAGTGTTACCTGGGTAGGTTTCATCTCACCAATTCCTAGCTTAAGGTACACATGGTACGGAAGTAAGTTCAGACTGGCTCCTAAGTCAAGCAACGCTTTCTCAACACGGTATTTACCTATTGTATTTGCAATGGTAGGGGACCCTGGGTCTTTATACTTAGGAGTAGTGGTATTCTGAATAATATAACTCACATGACTAGCTACGAAGGCTTTCTTCTGGACACTGAGCTTACGCTTTCGCGTACACAAGTCCTTAAGGAACTTGGCATAAGAGGGAATCTGCCTAATTGCATCTAAGAATGGAAGGTTGATATTAACCTGCTTAAAAAACTCCAATATATCATTAAATTTGGACACCCTCTTGGTCGGAACTAGAAGCTTGGGGAACGGGGCTCTGGGAACAAAGTCGGGCTCATCAGGACCCTCATTAGTCTCTTTGGAGACTCTATCAGTCTCCTCATTTTCTGGCTCATAAGGGTGAACTACAACATGTTCACTTTCAGGTATGTCGACCTTATTATCAACTTTCTTTCCACTCCTAAGGGTTGTAACAGAGTTCACATGATTGTACGATTTCTCTCCTCTAGGGTTAGGATCAGTATGACTAGGGAACCTTCCTTATTCTCTCTCATTGATAAACTTAGCTATTTGGCCGACTTGAAGCTCTAATTTAGCAAAAGACTGGGCACTATTCTTAAAATTATGTTTGGTTTCCTCTTGAAAATTACTCTGGATTTTTACTAACATTTCCTGGCTTTGTGATAGCATCTCCTGGCTCTTCCTTAATATACTAAGGGTTTCCTCTAAGCTAGTTATTCTATTCTCAGATGGGTTCTGGGTCTGACCTGAAGAGTTCTTAGTATAACCAAAACCTGGGGGAGGCTGAGAATTACTAGACTGGCCTTGATTCTGGCCCTTAGACCAAGAGAAATTAGGATGGTTTCTCCAACCAGGGTTGTAGGTCTCTGAGTAGGGGTCAAACTTCTGACGGTTTTCAAACCTAGCATTGTTATAGACAGCATGAGCTTGCTCTTCACTAACCTGACCTTCCCAGAATGAGTTATCGGGCTCTATTCCACAACTAGAGACTTGAGAGGCTCTATTAGGTTCAACAAGGGACTTATTTTTATTGACCCATTTCCAATGCTTCTAACCTTCTAGATAAAGCAGCAAACTTAGCATCTGACGCAAAACTCGTATCTACCATATTGGTGCTACTTCTATTGACCAAGAGTCTTTTAGGGGGTTCAACACAAGACTCCCACTGTTGGGATTTTTCAGCGATAGCTCCTAAGAAGGTAAAAGCATCTCAGCATTTTTACTAGTGAACTCACCAGCGCACATAGATCGACCATGCTTTGGTCGAATAGTCCAAACCATTATAAATAATCTCTACAAGTTTCATCTTATCAAATCCATGGTGAGGACACTGGGATAGAAGATCATTGAATCTCTCTAAAAATCTAAAGAGACTCTCCCTCTTGTTGCACACTAGTACTAATGTTCTGCCTAACAGCTGCAGTTTTATGCTTAGGGTAGAACTTCATATAGAAGGCAGCGATAAGTTCCTGCCATGTTTCTATGGATTCAGACGGTAGGTTGTTCAGCCAGGTCTTGGCTTTCTCTCAAGAAAAGGGAAACATCTTAAGTTTCAAGACTTCATCGTAAGGTCTTTATCCTAATTGTTCCACAAATTTCCTCAAAGTCCCTAATATGAAATAAGGGTTCTCATCATCCTTTCCTAAGAATATAGGGATCATCTGAGAATACTAGGTTTTATCTCGAAATTAGCCGTAGTGGCTGGCAATTTAATGCAAGAGCTCGGTTGGACCTAGTTGGGAACATGTAATCTTTCAAAGTTGCCATCTGGCACAACAGAAGTACTAGGGGTACTTTCCTCACGAAGAGATAGGTTCTCAAAACTGAAGTTTCCAAAAAGGGCTCTCAAAAGAAGAGTCTTCGAGCTCCCCGCTTCCACAAGAAGATCTTTAGGCTCGTCACTAATCAAACGGCCAAAATTATCTTTTCCAGCCCTCTGTAAAGGAATCGACTAACACAAAAAAAATCCTAAGGAAGGGAGGTTCTAAGCAAACACACAGCAGGCCGACTCCACCAAATCAAACCTAAAAATTTCTAGCAAACAAAAAGCATGATGGCTCCACTTAGATTGTTTCTAGACCAGCTTCTAATCCTTCGAAAAGGAATTCGTTACAATCTGAGCAAATTCTCTGGAATCAGTACGAGTCAAAGTGAGTTGAATAGAGGCGAGGGAAGCTCAGTGGAGCTTTGATACCCAAGGCCTCACCGGTATTCAAGGCGGCGCAGTCACGCATTCAACTCACAGAAACCATCCTGAACTTCGAAGTATGCTCAAAAGAGTAACCAATATTTTTCGAATGACTGTCCTATTAAGCTCGTTACCCTATAGGTCTCGTTCTATTCAAAATTTTAGGCTTAGGTTCGCGTTTGGTTTCGTTTTCCTAAGGCGGGCAAGAAGAGAACGGTGATGAAATCCGAACCCTTATCTTATGGCCAGTTTGCCCTTTACTAGGAATTTAAAAACGGTTCAGTCCTCAACAATAATCACCTTAAGGCATACAGTAAACCCGCTTGCAGGAGATTCGCGGGTGTTTCGAAAGACTTACCTCCCGTACCAGACGGGCGAAGAACCGCTGAAGTCGACTCGGGCCACGACTCCGTCATGTACGAACCCGAGGGGCCGAGACGATATTGTAATCGTCGTCCTTCCCTGCAAACAGTTTGTATTTAAGGGTACCCTTCCGTAGGGTTTAAAAAAAAAAATGTCCAAATGTCCAAGTCCAAGTAAAGTGCAAAAATATTACAAAAATTTCCTAATACAATTCTAAAAAAAAATAAAAAAATAAAAAAAAATAATAAAACTAAATCCTAAAAAAATTATTTGTCTTCTTTTTTTCTTTTCTTTTAGCTTTGAGCTTTGTTCCAAGTCCTTAGTGTCCAATCTTCAAACCTGCAAATCAAAGACACAAACAAAGAAACGTAAAGAGGAACAAATGAAAAATAAAAAAAAAAAACCTAAAAATTCTACCTAAACAAATCCGCGTCGGCGGCGCCAAAAATTTGATGTATTTTCAAATGGTTGTAGTGATAGTGGTAAAAATGGGTTCTTTTCAGATTTGTGAAGGGAATAAAATTTTTAGATTTTTTAAAACTTAAGAATGTAGCAAAATTAAATAGCAAAGTGATGTGAAATTTTATGGACAAATAGGGGTTTAAGATTCCACCATTCAACAATACTTATATGATCTAATATTTTTTTTTTACTATGCAATTTAAATAATTGGTTTGATTCAAAATATTGCCAAAAGCAGATTTCCAAAATATCAAATGTTAATCACAAGTATAATGCATCAATAGTCTAAAACTAAGCATGCATTATCAAGGGAAAACACAGTTGATTAATAAAAATCATTTAATTCATTTTTATCAATGCAATTAATCACATAAAAATATTGCATAAAAAAATAGAGATTACCACATAATTATTGTGAGAATGGCTTCCTCTGTCACCCCTGGGATTGGGTTTAGCTACTCATGATGAAAAACCTCTCAAAATATTTCATTGATGCTCAAAAGTGTTTTACAATGGAGAAAAGACAAGAAAATGATATAAAACAGGATTCTGCGACCCACAAAAGGCGTCCAGAATCAACGATAGAGATGAAGTGCTGTTGTCGTTGGAAAACTATGACCCACAAACGACAGTCATTGTCTTTGTTGGTAACCGACTTCCTTTGATAGTCTGTTCTTCCTCCTCGAGCAGCAGCAGCAGCAGAACCAGAATCTCTGCAACTTCAATTTTCTTTCTCTGTAGTGCTCTAAACCTCTCCCAATTCTCCCTCTTCTTCTAGGAGTCCCCAACACTCTATATATACTCCACAAGATCAAGAAGTCTCGCTATAACTCGAGATAATTCTCTCTTAACTCGGTTTGATGAAAAAATATTCTGGGAATGTTTTCTTCCCTGATTTAGCTTCTCACGCGTAGATTTCCATCCTGGTCACTCTAGAAATGTTTACACACGACCCACAATGTTGCTAGAGCCCTCATGCATGAGGAGAACACGCTCAAATATTCTACAATCCCGTGTCCAACCCGTGTTTCCCTGTTTTGCATTCCGTGAATTATCCAGCTAATTCTAGCCAAATTTGATCGAACCAAAATCCCAAAACGTGTTTGCTAGGACATATCACAACTTCCTACCAAAAATCAGCCATTGAATCGCCCTAGAACACGTTCAAAAATTCCAACAAAACATCTGTCAGTTGATAGTATTTTTTTTCCCGCCAATTTTTGGTTTTTGAATTTGGGAAGAAGATGTCCTCCCCCCTAACCAGAACTGGGGTGCGAATAACAGCTGCCTTGGGGGTGACCTGGGGGGTGCTCTGTGCAACTTTTCGAGCCGAATTTTCCAACAATAATTATTTTCCAAAAATACCTACAAACACACAAAACACCATTAATAAGGAAGAAAACAAGTACTAACAATACGAAACATTGAGGACAAATTAGACACATAAATGCGTCAATCAAGCACGCATTAGAGTCATTTTGTACCTCTCAAAACAACAATTACAGTTTTAGTTTCTATGTACCATACACAAAAACAAGTAAATCAACATTAAACATCAATACAATGGTAAATTATAAACATTTTAGTGAACACAAATCAAGTGATACATCACACAACAAGTAATAATCATGTATTTTTCATCTTCTACACTAATATCCTCTTAAATTTACTTTCCTATTTCTATCCGGATCTTGATTTTGTTGAGATTCGGGTAGAGTAGTTTAGTTTTCTTTTTATGTTTTGAATAAATAAAACTGCATTATAACAATGATTAATATGTTTATATTATTTCTTTTAATTCTCATACGTATGGCAAGTATATGCCATTTCAATTTCTCATACCTCCAGGAGGGTCTTCGATTTTGACGAATATGTCATCCAACCAGTTACAGACTTGATGATCAGAGATTACATAATTTGATGTGGAATTTGGGCATATAACTTCTTTTATGGAAGAATCATATCTCCTTGGAGAGTATCCAACAAAATGGTGATAAACCATTAGAAGATTTCAATTCCCCCGTCGGTTTATATATTTGGTGCAGAATTTTGTTTTCGATTTCTTTCGGGTCAAAATTATTGTACTAATCATATATTTCGATTTATGGATGCAATTGAACATCATGTAATTATATCTAATTATTAACAAAATTTGGAGTTTTCATGCTCCTTAGTCCTTCAAAAAAATAAATCATGGATTTTTCACTAAATCTATGTTTTAGTTTTGTTATTGAATTGCATATTACATACCTAACCAACCTAATATCAACAATTTCATCAAAATCAAAATTAAGTTAACTTTAAACCCTAACATTAGGATCACTCACCTTTGATGATTTTGTTGATGGAATTCGAAAATGAAGAACGGAATTGGTTCAACTTGGAGTAATAATTAAACCCTTTTAATTTCAACCAATGAATCGAAAGGAATCACCATGAAAAACAAAAGGGGATGAAAGTGTTTGAGAGGGTTTTGAGAGAGGAAAAAAAGAGTGAAGAAGAAGAAATGGCAAATGAAACGGATACTTTCCGTTTTGGTCAAGTCAACGAGTCCGTTTGGCACTATTTGCACCGAAATTCCATGCAGTGTAAAGAAAGGATAAAAGCATACCACAGTGAAGTTGCCTTATATATTTGTTGCAGAATTTTGTTTTTGAATTCTTTCGGGTTAAAATTATTGTACTAATCATATATTTCGGTTTATGGATGCAATTGAACATTATGTAATTTTAATCCTTCAAAAAAAGAAAAATCATGGATTTTTCACAAAATCTATTTTTTAATTTTGTTATTGAATTGCATATTACATACCTAACCAACCTAATATCAACAACTTCATCAAAATCAAAATTAAGTTAACTTTAAACCCTAACATTAGGATGACTCACCCTTGATGATTTTGTTGATGGAATTCGAGAATGAAGAACGAAATTGGTTCACCTTGGAGTAATGATCAAACCCTTTTAATTTCAACCAATGAATCGCAACGAATCACCATGAAAAACAAAAGGGGATTAAAGTGTTTGAGAGAGGAAAAAAAGAATGAAGAAGAAAAAATGCCAAATGAAACGGATACTTTCCGTTTTGGTCAAGTCAACGAGTCCGTTTGGCACTATTTGCACCGAAATTCCATGCAGTGTAAAGAAAGGATAAAAGCATACCACAATGAAGTTGCCTTGTCCCCTTCTCTACGGATAGGTAGGGAAAGGAAATGGTGTGCCATAGTGTTTGGCGTAAGGGACGATTCATCTTTCGTACTACTGAGTTATAATAACCTAATAATCACGATTCACGACAAAAAATCACTGGATAAAACATCTTTTCTTCTCCTTCTTCTTCTCCTTGGTAACACGACCCCCACAACCCACCATCCATGAAGGTCATCACCACCACTAGTTAAGCGGCTTAGAGATGAGAATCAAAGCACCTAGCTCTATCAATTTTTAGTAATCACAAGTACACTACCACTGCCTTCACCAGCGCCAATCACGACGAGGTATTTTCTCTTCCAAAATTCGTTCAGTATATCTTAAATTCACAACTTATTTATCTCAACTAGAAATGGAGCAGACAATTTTGATTTAAAAACCTAACTTAGCTAAATACTGATTTTTCGTAAATGCGGCACTATCTTCTAGTTCCAAGTAGAAAATGGAGCATACAATTTTGACATAACAAAGACCCGTCTGCATAGTGTTTGTAAAGTTAACTAAGAACCTGTATGTTTAGCTACATAATGATTATCAGTTGTTATTGAGTTAGTTTATATCATGTTACAGAATTGTGATTGAGCTGCATATAATCGCCACGCTGAGTGTTAGGGTTCTGTATCATTTTTATAATTTTCTTTTTATAACCTGTAGTCTGTATGACACTAAACTATGGTGCTTTATGATGAGCCAGTATCGAGACACATTTCCATGCTGACCAAATTGCATAAAATTCTTCTCAGAGTTTTGATATCTACCTATGAAGGAATCATTAGTAATTTTATAATTATAAATAAATACTGTGATCTACATGAAGAGACTTGTTTAAGATTTGTAAAAGTAATTGTTTAGATTTGCATGGTAGTGTTATAAGTATTGTCTGATATCAGTTAATAGTGGAAACTGGACACAATAATGAAAGCACATGATTTTAATTTGAGACTAAAATTTCGAGTATTTATGTGTGTAGAAGCCAGTCATGGTGGTATCTCTGAGGATCCCCTCTTTCACACTCTCCTATATACGCCATTCTTCCCCTTTGTTCACCCGCTCTCGTCATCATTACCAACGTTACCGTTACCCTTGCAAGCCCTTATTGGCTTCAATTTCAAGTGATGTCTCCACAAGCGCAACAAATAAAGAGAAACCAAAGCAGCCAATTAAAAAGGAAGAGAAGCAACAAACAAAATCAGGTCAAGAGAATTACATCACTCCTCTGTCTCAAGACTTTAATGCTTGGTATCTTGATGTTATTGCTAGCGCTGAATTAGCTGATTATGGTCCTGTTCGCGGAACCATGGTTATACGTCCTTATGGATATGCTATTTGGGAAGCCATTCAGGTCATTCTCAAATTTACGCCTCTCTCTCTGTTTTGGTTTCTTGTGTTTTAGTGTTGCTAAAAGTAGTCAATTTGTTTCCATCTTTTTAACAATTGCAGGATTATTTGAATGTCAAGTTTAAAGAGACCGGTCACAGTAACATGTACTTTCCACAGGTATTCCTCTTTCCAGGATGTGTTTACTGTATCTATAGAGTTTTTATAGCTATTGATCTGGATATTATAAGTTTTGTTCTTAAGGAAATGATGTGCAAATTAATCTGTCAAGATTGATACCCAATGTTGATATTTTGCAGTTTATACCATACTCGTTCATTGAGAAAGAGGCCAGCCATGTTGAAGGTTTCAGCCCAGAACTGGCAGTTGTAACTATTGGAGGGGGAAAGGATCTTGAAGAAAAACTTGTGGTAAAATATTTGTGCATGTATTCTCTTGCTTTCTGATAGTTTATTGTATCCTTGGGTGCATAATTGATTCTGGTTTTGATTCCTTTTCCCTCATTCTTTTGAGGTATTGACAGGTACGACCTACAAGTGAAACCATTGTTAATCACATGTTTACCCAATGGATTCATAGTTATCGTGATTTGCCTCTTATGGTTAATCAGGTAGTCCATCGCTTTATATTCTTACTACGTATTCTTTATTTCTATTCAATGGTCATACATGTATAAATCTTTTTTTCATCCGGTTAAAATTATTTCCTTTCAGTGGGCGAACATCACAAGATGGGAAATGCGTACAAAACCTTTTGTGAGAACTCTTGAGTTTTTATGGCAAGAGGGACATACTGCTCATGCCAAACCCGAAGAGGCAGAGAAAGAGGTGGCTTGTTACATTACGTATCTATTAGTAATTTATCTTTCTAGTGGTTTGAATCTATGACATTAGTTAATACTATATTTTGTTTTTTGTGGAACTGCAGGCATTGCAGATGATTGATATCTATACAAAATTTGCATATGAGATGGCTGCAATACCAGTCGTTACAGGTCGGAAATCGAAGGCTGAGACATTTGCTGGGGCTTCAAGAACTTACACAATTGAAGCGATGATGGGAGATAAAAAGGCATTACAGGCTGGAACTAGTCACAACCTCGGGCAGAATTTCTCTCGTGCTTTTGGAACACAGGTGTGAAAAGTGCCAATCCTTGTGCCATTTACTAAAAGTGTCGTGGCTTTTGCCAATTGCTTTAGGTTGTTAGGATCTTACCCAGTTTTCTTGTCTTCTTAAAAATTATTCTACTGATAAAAAATGTCTATTGCCTCGACTGGCAAGCTAAAGATCTTTAAATCAGTACGAATCAGCATAGCTGAAATATTGTGTGCTACTTTAAAAGGGCTTCTCCCTCCATTTTTTTGGAATGGACTTTCCTCCTTATGACAAAATAGTGATTTAGAATCTAGAGAGTACAGCTTATCAAAGTTGCCATTGCCAAATAGGTAATTCATTTAGTTATATGCATACTTCCAAATAAACCTTTTTGCATCCAAAGGTCTTATATAAATGACGTGAAAAGTGACAATCCTGTCTACTCGTTCCCTCTATAAGCTTATGTCTGGTGGGATTAATTAACTCGGTAAGGATCGGGAAGGGTAGAGGGGAATTGTTAGTTTGTTGTGATGTAGATTCATATTGATCATGGCGATTAGTGAGACATGGTCCTTGTGTTTATCTTGCAAAACAATTGGGTAGAAAGTAGGTTGTCGAACTTAGAATGTTATTAATCTTTTCTTCTTATGATGTTCGTTTTTGTGTTAATGTTTGTTACTTTATCAAGTTCTCTTCTTACACAAAAAGAGCTCTCTGCCTCATTTTTTAAATACTTTTTCCCTGCCTTAACTTTGGATAATTTTTCCTAAAGTGAAAGCGGTGTGCCTGCTGCAGTTTTTAGATGAAAATACACAGCTGCAACATGTCTGGCAGACATCGTGGGCTATCAGTACCCGATTTATTGGCGGTATCATCATGACTCATGGGGACGATGCTGGTTTAAGGCTACCCCCTCGAATTGCTCCAGTACAGGTTTGTTGTTTTCATTTTGTTCTTGGCTTCCACTTCAGTTTGCTGTTGCTTAAAGTATTCCATTCAGTGGGTTGTCACTTCGGAGAACCAACTGAACCACATCAAAGATGTATTATCTTGTCAGTGTTGGTATTTGTATAGAATAACTGAAGGGCAAAGATAAGTAACCTGTAGGATCTGTAGTCTTTTAATTTAAATCTAGTCTAAGACTGTTAGTTATTTGCTAAGTCAGCACTCTTGATATATTATCTATTTAATGTTCAGTCTTTGTTTTACTGAAAGCTAAGCTATTAATAATAGATAAAACCTTTTCTTCCTGGAACCAAAGAAACATATAGAGGAGAACAAACGGAGATAGTAAAACCATTACGAGAGATGGGTATGACTATGGCCTCTACACGACATCGCTCCATACATTTGTTATAGATCTAATTTGGGATTTCAAGTGCCAATAACATACTCGGATATCCTAACCAGAAGAATGATAGCTTCGTTACATGACACGTGTCGAGATTTTATCATGTATGTGAATACCAACAGTCCATGTCCGGTGCCTTCCTTGCACATTGTCATATATGTGAATATGCCAAGTTTTAGACATTATAAATTGGTTAGAGTAAACAAACTGTACATGTTTTTATCATGTATGACTTTACTTCACTTTGCGTTCTTCTTTGTGATGCCCAATCTCATATTTTATTTCATTACCAGGTCGTGATTGTACCAATTTGGAAGAAAGATGATGAAAAAAATGGAGTTCTCGCTGCTGCAAGCTCAGTTGAGAAAGCATTGAAAACAGTTGGAATTAGAGTTAAACTTGATGATTCTGAGCAAAGAACCCCGGGATGGAAATTCAATTTTTGGGAGATGAAAGTATGCATCTGTCCAATTTTAAAGATCTCCTATGCCACTGATTTTATGACTTATCCTTCTCTGCGTAATTTGGCTGAACATACCAGTTGTTTCTCCTTCATCTTCTTAGTATTTCATTTTCATAACATTTAGAAATGAATTTTCTTGTCATCAGGGTGTTCCTTTAAGAATTGAAATTGGACCTCGCGATGTTTCAAGTGGAACTTTGGTCGTCTCCAGGAGAGATATACCTGGAAAGCAAGGAAAAGTTTTTGGAGTGTCTATGGAACCTTCTATTTTGGAAGCTTATGTGAAGGAAAAATTAGATGAGATCCAATCATCTCTTCTAGAAAAAGCAGTATCATTCAGAAATAGGTATATATCTGCTCCTAACTGACCCCTGCCATCTTTAATTACAATCTTGTAGCTAGTGAGGTAAGCTGTGCCATAGCTCATTTTTGTTAAGTTAAATTGCATATCATCCAGTTTATTGTGTATCAAAGTAAAATGGATATCTGTAAGCGTGCAGTGATAATATTCTTTAACATGTCCAACCAGGTTTTATGAGCCAAGTATGGGTTCCTTTAAATGAAGGTTATTGCGTTATAATGTGATTTTCTTTGTTGACCGAAAAGGCATTTCTTCTGCAGTAACATTGTTGATGTGAGTTCGTATGATGAGCTTAAGGAAGCAATTTCTCAAGGCAAATGGGCTAGGGGTCCTTGGTCTGCAAGGTACTAAAGCTTATGTTTGACATAGTCCTTCATTCAATATTACGTGTGTGAATGAGCCATTTCTGCGATGAATTTAAGATAGCTAAAATTGAAACTTAATAATAATAATAAAAAAAAAATGGTTTTACCGCCGGTTTCGGTTCTTAGATTTGCTGAGTAGGATTATAAAATGTCCATCCATTCTTGGGGTTTTAGGTTTTACATATTTAACTCTTACATCAAACGATGTTTGTAGTAGTACAATAATCAATTTTGATTGAGCAGTATATGTAAGCAGGTGTCAGTTAGTATTGATTCAATTCCAGTTCCGTTAGATATAACAGTACGAAGAATTGAGTTTATGGTTTTTACTGTTCCTGAACGAAAATGACACACTATTAAATACCGACACTTTGTTTTGCAGCGACGCAGAGGAGTTAAGAGTGAAGAATGAGACAGGTGCAACAATCAGGTGCTTCCCTTTCGAGCAGCCCGGAGGAATAAAAACATGCTTGATGACTGGAAATCCAGCTGAGGAAGTTGCAATATTTGCAAAATCTTACTAAATCGAAAGCTTAGGTACACCATTGTTTTAAACAGAATCACACTCATTTTAAGCCTTTGTTCATCTTCCTTTTTGTTAGATGCAATTTTGTCATATGACTCGTATCAATATCAATGTTAGATAGATGTTTAATTTTCTTAAAACTTTTGTATATGCTTTGCCCAACAATCATCAAATTATTCACAAGAGCTTGTAACATTGTATGACTTTTGCGAATGGTATTTAGAAGATCAAGTTTCTAATGAAATCTACTTACTTCCTGGGTTCATCTGATTATAAATGCATACTCGGTGAAGTTTTGACAATTTATTCTTAATTTCTTGGAGATATCCCATAAAAGTTTTGACAACCAAAGGAGGCTACTTTAAGCTCAAATACCCCTGCAGGAAGGAGAAGCAGAGTGGTGTCGCAATCGGGATACACCAATTGATTTCTAGGATCTCTTCAATTGTGTATGATTGTGATGAAACCCTAGCCAATCGCTAGGACGGTTAGTGACTTGTCCTAAATTCAAGTTTGTGTCTCTACCGGTTGCCATGTTCTCGATCTTTCTAACAAACCAGAGAGAGAACCGAATCTTGCATTAAGCGAAGTAGAACATTACAGGAGCAGTGAACCCTACCTACCTTATATGAGAGTAGATGGGGCTACAAATAAGATATAGAAACAATGCAGCAATTGTTCCAAATTTACAAGAATTTGGGGGCAGCAGTTGAAGTAGCCAGGATTCCTCCGAAAGGGCTTATTCTATCACTATTCAAGACTGTAGCATTTAGACCCACTCTTTCAACTGTATGCCTGTGTTCGGCACATGGGTCGCACATTTTGTTGACATGTGATTTCATATGAATCCTGATTTTGGTCATACCTAAATCTTTCTAGGCATACAAAATAATAGTCTCATCTTGGGTGACCTTATAAGGAGTACCCTATGGGTAGTTCAATTACCTATATATCCTCAATACAAAAATCTAAAATCAGTTTTCTAAAAAATCAAAATCAGTTTCCCTTAACATCTCTTCTTCTTCCTCCCCCTATAACTGAACTCTTCCCCCTCCTGCGAAAAAAAAAATTCATCATCGCGATTAATTGTCGATTCGTAAAAAATTGATCGTCGATTAAACTCAACCACATAATGACTCGTACAAAGAAAAGCAGGGACTAGGCAAACCAAATCGTCTTCTAATCCATCAATTGAAGAAGAAGAACCAATTGAAGATGAAGGTGTAGAAACTGAAAATCAACCACCAATTGAACCAGAAATTGAACCAACTGCATCTCCAACTCCGGAAATGAGGATAAGAAAGTAAGTTTTACAAACCCAATCTCCTATTTGCTGTTTTTCATCGATTAAATGACGGTTACAGCGAACCCCAAAATTGAGTTGCGTTTTTAGCCGAACTGTTCTTCACAAAAGCTTCCTCTAAGTGTATATGACAGTTCGGCATGAAATTTCATGAAATTTCAAGCCGAACCTAGTCACAGATAGAGATGCATAGGGGTTCGGCGTATTCGATAATCATAATATGTGCCGAATCTAGCACATTTACGAGGTTCGGCTATTACGATATTCTCAATATGTGCCGAACCAATAACAATATTTTAATCCAAAAAATAACAAATTGATATTCGGCTCATACGATTTTCCAAATATAAGCCAAACCAGTAATTATTATTTTTTTTCCGGGCTATTCAGGATGTTGTTCGGCTTACTATGAAACTTTCATATAAGCCGAACTAGTGTCTAGCAAAAGGGTTGGAATTGAAAATTATAGGTTCGGCGCATGCAGTAAACAGATTCAGTGAGCCGAACCGTTCATCAATTGGTAGATTCGGCTCATAGATGTGAGCCGAACCTCAACTTGTTTCGTCGAACCATGATCCAAAACATCATCTAAACAACCTTTATAATTCTGAAAATTATCTTAATCACTAAACAAAATATTTAATCACTAATCAATATTACTAACACTAATACGTAAAGGGCAGATTTGCCATTAAAAAAAAATTAGGTTAAGGGGTAATCTGATTTTGCTATTTCACAACCTTTTTTTTGTCTTTATGAAATGTGCCTAGTAAGATTTCAGTATGCCCAAAATCAGGATTCTTTTATATCTATTATCCTCCTCTTAGTTCTTGAAGTGATTTGCTTAACTGAGCCAAATAGTTAGTACATGGCTGTTAATGGGGGTGCCAGATCACTGGGAAGGGCACAAACTAGAAAGTCATCAATATCCTATCCAGTAATCTGGCGCCCCCATTAACAATATTTTAGTCCGTAATGTATCGTGGTGTTTTTTATACTCTGTAATTTTAGGTAGAGACTAGTTACACGTCTTCCTTGCCTTCTAGCATAGACACTGCTGTCACCTTGAGAGCCTACTTGGATTCTTGTTTAATGACACTTGCTATATACCGCCAAAGGAATTTCTCTTTTTATCCAACTCTAGTTGTTTAAACAAAAAAAACACGAAAACTGGGGGTGAGCATTTGGCCCGTAATCCGTAATCCGCGGATTTAACCGGGACCAACCGTTCTTTTGTGGATGGATGTCCGGACCGTTCGTTGATGGGTTGGATGCAGATGAAATTTTTGAAATCCAACGGATAATGGATCGGGTCCGGATGCAACCATGAAAATCCGTTGGACATCCATATCCGTTAAATTAAGGGCATTTATATAGTTCTAGAAAATACATGGCATTTTTATATTTGTATATATATAGGATATGTAGGTTTTATAAGGAGTCATTCGTGTTAGCTTTATTTTCTTTACTATAAAATTTTAACTAAAGCAAATCCATTGGATTATCCGCATCCAATCCGTCCATCTGTGCATCCATTGGATGCAAATCCGTTGGATGTGGATTGGATGCGGATGCCAAATTTGAAATCCGTAGTGCAATGGATTGGATACGGATGAGGCGAAAACCGGTCCATACCGGCCCATGCTCACCCCTAAGGAAAACCCTAAAGACCCTAGTGGTTTTAGACCAATTGGTCTCTGTAACACAATATATAAAATCATATCCAAGATTTTGTCAAATAGGATGAAGCCTTTGCTTAATGCCTTAATCTCCCCTTTCCAAACTGCTTTCCTCTCTAAGAGGCAAATCTCTGATGATATCATCATTGCTCAGGAGATAATTCATTCTTTTAAGAAAAAGAAAGTTAAACATGCTGGAATGGGTATCAAGATTGACATGTCCAAGGCTTTTCATAGAGTTGATTGGGATTTTTTGATTTCTTCAATGAAAGCTTTTGGTTTTGATACTAGCTTTTGCAATCTCATTCACCAATGTATTTCTACCTCTTCCATTGCTGTCTTACTCAATGGAAGTCCAGGAGAGTAGTTCAAACCTTCTAGGGGTCTTAGAAAAGGGGATCCCCTTTCACCTTATTTGTTCATTATCTGTATGGAGATATTCTCAAGAATGCTCCTATCAGGTGAAGAATAGAAGTTAATTAATGGCATCAAAATAACACCTAAGAATAGACCTATTTCTCATCTTTTTTTTTTTGCTGATGATTGTCTTCTATTCATTAGAGTTGATTTAAGAGAATGCCACAACATTCTTGCTCTAATTGAATCCTTTGGTAAAGCATCAGGACAACTTATTAATTTCGACAAATCAGGAATTTTCTTTAGTAAAAAAGTTCAACCAAAACACCAAAGAATGATTAGCAAATTACTAAAAATAAAGAAAATAAACCCTCTATACTCCTACCTAGGAACTCCCATGTTCATCAACAAAGCAAAGATAAAAATCTTTGAAGGGTTGGTTGAAAAGATGGAACACAAAATACAAACCTGGATGGGCAAAATTCTCGCTCAGACCAGCAAACTAGTCCTTAATAAGGCAACTTTAGCAAGTATGGCCAGCTATCAAATGAGTTGTTTCATTTTGCCTCAGAAAATTACAAATAAAATAGATGTATTACAAAGAGATTTTTGGTGGGAAAAAGAAACGGATTATAAGGGATAGTACCCTAAATCATATTCTTGTCTTTGCAAACCTAAACATAAAGGAGGATTAGGACTCAGAAATGCCCACAAATTTAACTTAGCTATGATTACTAAACTAGCCTGAAGACTTTTAACTGAGCCAAAAGCCTTATGGGTGTCACAATTAAAACCAATATACTTTAGAAACTCTTCTGCTTTCAAAGCAAAAATCCCAACAACTAGTTCCTGGATTTGGAAATGCATAAGTAAAGGTATACAACTTGTGGAACAAAATAACATTTGGGAAATAGGGGATGGCAACAGTACTAATATTTGGGAAGATAGATGGATCCCAACCTTGGAAAACAACATCTGTAGCTGTAAGACAGCTACTAACTCTCATTTAACACTTGTGAAAAATCTTATAGATCCAATCACTAAGAAGTGGAATTCAAAATTAATTCTTGAAATGTTCCCTAAACACATTGCTGAGAAGATCATTAATATTAAAATAGCTAGAGGAAAACCTGATACTCTAAGATTGCTCCTTACTAAGTCTGGTATCTTTACTGTTAAGTCCATGTACAATAAACTTAATGAGAAAACTGTGAACCATTATAATTTAGGACAGCCAGACTCCTTTTGGAAAAAGTTATCGAACTTAAAAGTGTCTGAATGAATAAAAATCTTTGCATGGAATGTTTACACAATGCACTCTCCACAAACTTGAAGTTGTTAAACTTATGGAGGATATCCATCCAAATTGCTCCTTTGGTTGTAATGAAGCAGAATCCATAGAACACCTCTTGATTTTCTGTCCCTTTCCCAAGTCAGTATGGGCTACAGAACCAAGCCCTGTTGAGCCTTGTTTTGACAGCTCCACAACCTACTTAGATATTTGCAAGAACTGGTTAGGAAAAACAAACCCAACTATTTCTATAGAATTAATATTGACAAAAGCTTGGTTTATATGGAAGGAACGATGCAACAGAGTTTTTGAAAAGACCCAGCAATATAGTGCTCAAATAGGTCTAGAAATACAAAGATTTTTAGAATTCTGGTTTAAAGATAATAATTCACTTAAGCACGTCTCCAATGACAAATTGGCATCTCCTACTTGGTCCCCCCTTATGAAAGCACAACTGAAACTCAATATAGATGCGGCCTGGATTTTAATGAACATGTCTGCAGGTTTCTCTTTAATTCTTAGGAATGATGCAGGGGACTTTGAGCAAGACAGAGCAGGACCACTCACAGCTTCTACCTCTGAAGAAGCGGAAGCAATAAGACTGTTGCAGGGAGCTAAATGGGCAGTTGAAAAAGGATTGTCCAACTTTTTGGTAGAAGGCGATTGCAAAAATCTCTTTGATTATCTGAATGGAAGAGAGTCTCAAATTGAATGGCAGAATCAAGCCATAATGGATGAAATCAAGAGAGAATTTAAAATTTGTCAAAAAAAAATTAGGTTTTATTATGTCCCTAGAACTGCAAACAATGTGGCAGATACATTAGCCAAGAAAACCAAATATTTTAGACATATCATGAATTGGAGGAATGAACCTCTCTCTTGTATTAACTATGATCTAGAAGTAGATAAATCAAATGTTAGGGTGGAAACAATCATCCCTATGTTCGATGGCTCTACTCATCTTGATCTAAGGGTTACTAACTCCCCAAGTTAGTCTTTTGAATGCACTTAACTTACAAAAAAAAAAGGTTTAAGATCCAGTCGGACGGGACACGGTATTAAATTTCCAAAAAATAAAATGGAAAACCTAGTTGCTCTAATACCAAATTTTACGAATTAAATTGTTATTTTTTTGTTTGTTGATCCCAAATTTATATATTGTATATTAATTCAAGTATCCCGCACAAAGAATCCAAATCTGTTAGATAACAATCCATAATAAGGGGAAAACTCGGGGAAAAATGTTCGAAAACCATTGGACCTCGTACTATTGGAGTTCATGAGTCTAACTAATCTAAAAACCCGGCTTCAAAGGTTAAGAATGAAAATACAGTGTCGGACTCATCTCAACATGTCTTTTCACGGGTAGCTTTGTTGAGCCTAACACGTGGACATCAATTGGGTAATGCGGAGTAAAGGTACGGTCGAACGACTTGTCATAATAAACTGGTGCTCTGACACCAGATTGAAATCCATGGGCCTAACTAATCTCGAAAACTGACTTCCAAAATTTAGGGTTTTCAGGGGTTATAAACCTCATGATCTTTTTTTTTTATATAATGTCGGACTAATCTAAACATATCATAAAATATAAATGTAGCTTTAATATATTTTATTTCTTATATATAGAAAATTCTATATTAAGTAATCACAAGCCATGTCCATGTTTACGGGATTGGTAATTTAAGGAGGTACATTATATGTTTCCTTAAAATTACATTTTTCTTTCCTGCAATACTTTGAGATGGCATCAGGTACACCGTTACTATCTCTGCTGCTAACATACGACACTTTGCGTGAATCGAACTGTCAAAGTCATAATTGAATGTCTCTAGCACGTGTATTATTGTCCCATCTAACTAAAGAAAAATATGCTATAATGGATTTGACTACAACCTCAACATCTGCTTCAGTATGGATGTTAATCAGCTTTAGTGATATAGCCCATAAACTGCTTTCTTAACAGCAAGATATTTCTGTAACCTGTGTAGATCGACGATTTATCATTTGGTGGTTCTCTTCAGGATCCGAATCTGATATGTTGTAAACTGAGATTTGATTATCTCGATAATCCAGATCTTGGTTGATCTAAACCGATACAAAGGAGTTTATATTTAAACGGAAGAACCTTTGTATAACTCAACAAATATCCCTGATTTAGTTCCTGAGATCGATAGAGCGGTTACCGAATACAGATTAGTCATTTACTGTTTAGGAATATGATCTAAAGGAGTTGAGCGCTATAAGTCTTCACAACGGGTGAAACAACTTGTTAGAGCATAGCTCGGTTGAACCCACCATGTCAAGTTTGGTTGTCATATTTTAGTGAATCAAAACTCATCTAAGAGTCGCTTGATTATGTACTAGAGACAACTTCGTATAGGTTAGACTAGAAAGTCTAGGATTATGAGACATACAAGTATTACTCGAAAACCTGAAAAACGTGAAGAAGTAACGAGCTACAACGACGACATCATCCTTCCTCTTGAGGTTAGTAATATTGACTTGAACTGTTTCATTCCTAACGTATCTTTCAAGTCATGCTATATTGAAAACATAACTACGAAGATGTGAATGAATATTTTACTCTAGTAGTGAGACATGATCATATGATCATAGTATTAAGGAATTAGACTATGAAGTATAACGCTTATCTTTTGAACTTCGTAGATATGACATCGACATAGTCGTATGAATGCTATTGTGATTATGTGTATCGGTAAAGGTGAAGATTTCATCCTAGGAAACAATATTTACATTTGTTTAAAGGAAGTACATTCATGAACTTGTTTTATGAATTGAAAGGAAAATCACTAGGCTTATTTGTATTGTTATTCATTGCATATCTTTGGATTACCAATAAGTGTGAGATAGTAGAACCGATCATAATTTGTTATGTATCTTGGTATAACTAATCACAATGCCTGATTTATCGTTTGGTATGACTAGTTTGTATTAATTAGTGTAACTGATCCTAAGTAATCACCTGAAATGGTATGATCGATATTTGTAATTAGTGTGACCAATCCTAGTAATTGGTGTTACAGATCACAAAATAGTTGTGTAATCGATCCTTGTAATTGGTGTAACCGGTCCTAGTAATTGGTGTAACCGATCCTGGTAATTGGTATAACCGATCCTAGTGGCTGGTGTAATCGATCACAAGCAATACCATGAGTATATGATAACCGGTCCTGGTAATTGACATAACCGATCCTGGTAACTGATGTAACCGGTCCTGGTAACTTGTTTGTCCGATCACAAGTAATCCATATTAAAGTATAACCGATCCTAGTGATTGGTATAACCAATTGAACCCATGATTGTGATTTGATATTTGATCAATCACATAGTTGTCTTGAAATACAGATGAACCAATTCTAAACTTGTTTGGAAGTGTGGTATAATCGATTCCAAGATTGTAAATATGAAAGATGATTTACAAAGAAAAGATGTCAATATACTTTGAACACGAATAGTAACTCTTATCTTTTATTGTTCAAAGTTATTCCTTAATTACTCAAGGAGATCCTGCTCCGAAATAAATTAAGAATCTTTTAATTAAGGTTGTTAGTTTTATATGTTTTGATTACCAGCAATTAAATGCATATCTCTAGAGAAAAAAATTTAGTAATGTGCATTTACTAATTGGAGATTTTATATTGAGAGATTTCGGAAAATATTGGACAAAGCATTTCCAGGAATTATAAAAACCGATTTGGGCATTTATTGCATATCTTGAGAATACTTCGGTTTTGGAAATTCCTTGGTGTCCAAACATCCTTGGTCTATAAATATCTAAGTTTTCATTTCTAGCAAACTATCCTAAGAACCAGGCAAACTTCATCTTTTTGTTGTTTCTGGTGGAGCCGTCTATTCGGAGACGAAAGTACCCTAATTAGGCGAAATCTCTTACGACCACTCGTTTAAAGACTTCAGATCAAGAAGCTCCGCAAGTACTGTTGGTGGGATACTAGCTAATTGAAGTCTATTAGTTTTCGATTGATTTAATTGACTAGAAGTTGTTGAACTTTGATTGCACCTAGTTTGTTTATTCTTGAGAATATTCTCTTATGATATAAGATTCACTCAAACTAGATCGAAGTGTCGACCGGATCTTTACAACTGTTTGTATTTCTAAAGACATATTGTGGTAATCCACTATTAATAGACTCTATTCTGTGCGTGATTGATCACAAGAGATTCAAGTGGTGTTGTGCAGGTTTAATTGAAGGTTAAATAAAATTTAAAAACAAAGAAAATTTCTTATTGGTTTCTCATATCTTTGTGTAGCACAAACCTTGATCGCATGGGATCAAACTAGAATCGTATTTATTCGATTGATTAGTTGCGTGAGATCGGTAACACCTAATAGTTCTATTGAGATCTATTTTGATTGTTACAAATCGGAATCTTATTACTTAGGTAATAGAGATTGGATTGATCTAACCAGGGAAAGGAGTTTATTAGTTTAAATGGAAGAGCCTTTGCATATGACTTGAGATATCTTTATCTGGAAAGAATCAATAGAGTTATTACCAAACATATTTGTTGTTCCTTTACTGTCTGGAATAAGATCCAAAGGAATTGTTCCAGTGCGTGCACTTATTGAATGTCGGAAGCGCAGGGAGACTGAAGAAACTAAGTGAACTAGGTTTAATTGCTTGGTCTCAACTATACGAAGTTTGGTTTAGATTTTGTATAGCGGCTTAATTCTGAGAGTATTCAATTCTGGACTAGGTCCCGGGGTTTTTCTGCATTTACGGTTTCCTCGTTAACAAAATCTTGTTGTGTCATTTACTTTTCTTTTCCGCAATTATAATTGTTATTATTATAATTTAAAGTAAATCACACAAACGTTAACTCCGTATTACTTGATAGTGATCCTATAGAGTCTGGTTAAGTCCGAACCTATTATCAAGTAATCACACTTTGATTGTTGTATTGTCTCGATCTCATATCCATAGAAGATCACACAAAGTGTGAATACCGATTTGTCGTATTGTATCGAATTTGTCCATAGACAATCACTTTCGCTAAGAGGACTTATAGGTGGATAAATTAAAGATTGTGGTGTATTTGGGTAAATTGGTAAGAGGACTTATAGGTGGATAAATTGGTATCAGAGCAGGCAAACACGAAAATATCTAACAATTTGTATTTTTGTGCGATCCAACCTATAAGAAATGAACTCGAGTTCACATGAATCGATTTCAGTTAACGTACCGCCAAGATTTGATGAAACAGACTATCTTTGGTGGAAATATACTATGAGATCTTTTCTTCAATCACGAGACTTTAATACTTGGCTATTAGTCGTCGATGGTTATAATCGCCCGAAAATAGAAAATACGGAAACTGAGTTTAAACGCTTAGTGGTTATACAAGCAAAGAAAAGGCATTTGAAAAGCAGAATTCAGATGGTTTGAATGTTATTATACATGTTGTAAGTCGTGATCTACAACATCATGTATCAACATGTCAATCTTCAAAGGAAACTTGGGATAATCTTAAGATCGTATTCGAAGGTAACACTTCAGAAAAGGAAGCTAGACTTCAAACTCTCACTTCTGATTGGGAAAACCTTCAAATGGATGGCAACGACACTTTTGAAGAGTTTCATATTAAACTCTCTGAGATAGTTAATGCTTCTTTCTCTCTTGGAAAGACTATTTATGAAAAAGATATAGTGTGCAAAATTATCAGATCGTTGTTATCTAGATACGAATCTAAGAAGCATGCAGTCATCGAAGCTAACGATCTTTCATCAGTATCAAGAAGTTCTCTTGTAAGAAAACTGAAGATATTCGATCAGGAGTGCTTGTAAAAAAGAAAAGACAATATGGCCTATAAATCCATTAAAAATCCGTCGACTCAATGTCCGGAAGATTTCCAAGATCATGAAGATCTAGATGATGAAGATGAGACTGAACTAAATCATCATTTGTCTCTTATTACTCAACGATTCAAGAAATTTTTGAGACACCGACAAAGAGAACCTCCTGTATCAAAAGGCAATCATATTTCTACACATAAAAGTAAAGATACATGGGATGACGATGATATTATTCCTTAATGCTACAAATATAGAGAGTTTGGTCATATTTCTCCAGATTGTCCAACTAAGGATATTCAGTGGAAGAGAAATGCATATACTGCCACACTTGATTATTCCCATGACGAGGATAATCAAGACTGTGTGATAGACCATGTTGCAACCATTGCAGAAGTCTATGACTCTGAAATACTTTCAACAATAGATACTCAAGAAGAGTTCACTCTTAAGTTTTTCAACAAGAATTTCCTTGTAAAGATAAAAGAACTCGATTTCTTGAATCTGAAATCATTTGAAGAAACTAAGCGAACTAGGTTTAGTTGTTTGGTCTCAACTATACGAAGTTTGGTTTAGATTTTGTATAGCGGCTTAATTCTGAGAGTATTGAATTCTGGACTAGGTCTCGGGGTTTTTCTGCATTTGCGGTTTCCTCGTTAACAAAATCTTGTTGTGTCATTTACTTTTCTTTTCCGCAATTATAATTGTTATTATTATAATTTAAAATAAATCACACAAACGTTAACTCTGTATTACTTGATAGTGATCCTATAGAGTTTGGTGAAGTCCGTACCTATTATCAAGTAATCACACTTTGATTGTTGTATTGTCTCGATCTCGTATCCATAGACGATCACACAAAGTGTGAATACCGATTTTTCGTCTTGTCTCGACTTTTTCTATAGACAATCACTTTCGGTAAGAGGACTTATAGGTGGATCAATTAAAGATTGTGGTGTATTTGGGTACCCTCGTTTTTTCACAACTTAAGATAGTGGACTCTATCTTACAATTCACGTGCCTTGACCATATTGGTGTAGACCAAGCCCAGGGATACTTAAGGAACTGAGTAACTTGGACTTAGTCTACCTCGTCTCATATATACGAAGTTAGTAATAGTCTTTGTATAACGACTTGATTCTGAGAGTATTCAAAATTGGACTAGGTCCCGGGGTTTTTCTGCATTAGCGGTTTTCTCGTTAACAAAATCTTGTGTCGTGTTATTAAATTTACTTCCGCATTATTTAGCTTGTCTTTATAATTTAAGTAAATACACTTGTACGTTAATTAACACCTAGTTTGATCTCATAGTTGGTTCAGTCCGAACTTATACTATATACCAAGTGGATATCTTGTGGTTGTTATCTTCTTAACAGTTTATGTCTACATTAGATCACGCAAGGTGTGTCTTTAATATGTTGATACACAAAGATTGTGATGTACTTGGTACCCTCGTCATTTCAAGATCATTTGTTATTTCATATTTATTCAAATAGAAGCATCGTTGGTCTAATATGATGATAATTATTATCTTTATCTTAATGATTGTACTGCATGTGTTAAGGATCATATGATACCGCTATTTAACACAAATACTCATGAATTTATATTGTTATTATCATATCTTGAGTAGATCCTACGTGATCTCAATTGTATTATCTATATCTTTAATATTAATCATGTAGATCCAAATCAATTAACTAATCCTTGCATCTATTTAGGGATAAAATCGTTGTTTATCAAAAATTTAACCAGCAAAGATCTTTAATGATATTTTTGGTCTAAAAAGTTTTCAGATCTTGTTAATATTAGTCTTTCTAATAGAAGAATCTCAAGTTTCTACACAAAAAGTCCATTTTATATTTCAGATCTCATAACAAAAGTCTATTTTAAGACGCTGACGTAGAATCTTTCAATCTGAATCTTTTTATTAAATTTGTTCATTCGTCGAATATCAAATATCTGATACGTAAAGAGCATCAAGTATGCATATGATTCATTGATAGAAATAACTTTTATTTAAGACTCTTCAGGTTTTGGGAAAGAAATAATAATCTCAAATCTAAAAGATCCACTTTCAACCTTAAAATCTCCGTATCCATGTGGTGTGTAGTTTTTTTGTGTGGTACAAATAAAATGACAACTCCAGACACAAAAGAATCTGGACACCTCGACCTGGAGTAACTTCCCTATGTCGAGGAATTATATTACATCTCCGTTTACACAAGAGGTGTTAACTCAAATTATTACACCAACTATACATAAATCTCCTACAGGTCGAGTGAACTCATCAGCTAGTACTCGACCTGAACCAACAACTTCTCGAGGTAAACCAACAGTTACATCATCAGCTGTTGTAGGCCCAGATGGTCAAAGGGTGTCTGTTTTGGTGGGACCAGTGGTTACACCATAAGATATAAGGTATCTTCCATGAGCTCTTCCAATCGCAACTACACTAGTTATGCAGATTCCCCATGACATGTTTCAAGATTTGATAAAGTCAATCTCCACTTTAACTCAGAGAGTCAATCAAATGACTCCACTAGCACCTAATTGAATGACCTCAACTATTACAGTTGCTCAACCATCTCTAGCTATAAAATATCTCAGTTACCTGCTACAGCTCTGTTGAATAACCAACAAGAGAAGTTAAGGTAGCAGCTCAGAAAATTACAACTCGATTAATAATCATTACTTATCTACTTCTAGAAATGAAAATTCTAAGCCAAGTCCAATTGTTGCTTTCAATACAATTCAAGTGTCAGTCCAATCTAAAATTGATAGATGTTCAAAGAACAAGAAGACAAATTCAACTTACTGATTAACGTGCAAAAGGACGATCCAACTTATACTTTTAAGGATGGACTACTCTTATAAGAAGTGGGAAAACTGCAAATTGCCAGAAAAATTTCATCTTCCTAATTACTTCAGTTGTTTCAATGGAAATTCAAATTCCAATGAATATGTGTTTCACAATGAGCATCAAATGGATTTATATCTCGAGAACACCTTGATAATGACATGTTTCTTTCCAAGCAGATTTAAGGACTATGCATTAACTTGGTTCATGTGCCTGCCATCCAACTCAGTTCGATATTTTCAAAACATTAAGGAGTTATTCCTCCAAAATTACTCTTGTAACATCATACAAGGCGATGTACTTGAAGAAGTTTTCAGAGTTGTCCAGCATGAGCATGAAAGCTTCGCTGGCTTCTTAAGAAGGTTTAAAGTTGCAGTAAAAACCTATTAATGGAAAATCACAAGATAAGTTTTTGGGTATTGTTTCCGAAAATGCTCTACTTCAGAACCAATCAGGGACTTATTCACATGCTCAGTTTCATCTTCTCTAGAAAAAGTCTAAAAAAAAACTGGGAAATGGGTCGGGAAAGAGCAAGACCATTTGATCTAATCTACAACTATAGCTTCAGATGAAAATTTTAGTCAGCTGGACCATCGGCAGGCAATAAGAGACCACATTCTTCAAAGTCACCTAATAAGACTTCAAAGAAGGCCATTTACAAAGCAGGGTCAGATACTTAATGACTAGAAGACAGTAAAAGCTTTACCAAGCTAACTTTAACTTCTGGGGTCATCTTATATTTCATAATGAACAAGCCATGTTTCTTAACTCCAAGAAAAGTAAGGAATGAACCAAAGGGTAAAACTTATTGTGCTTATCATGAAACTCTTGGTCATCAGACCAATGACTGCAGAAACTTGATCAGGTTCATTCGTAACTTGGTTGAGGAAGGTCATTGAAAATAATTCATCTCCAAATATCGAACCCCATCTCCACCAAAAGAAGTAATGTGATGTGTGAATATGGTATACTTTGTAGCTCGAGCTGGAACTGAAGCAAAACTCGATTTAACTGACAGGAAAACAAATCTCTGTGAGATAAATATCACATTTCTGTACCCCAACTATGAAGGTTTACTTTTACCACCTGATGACATAAGATTCATTGCCAGAGATGTATCTGGAGTTATATTTTCATACTCTGATGCTTTAGTATAGTGGAGATGATCATTGACGGATGAGACTGTATAAGAAGATATTTATTTACCAAGGTTCGACCTGTGATATCTTCTATCTACAAGCAGCTGAAAAGATAAATCTCACAAAGGAAGGATCTCTAAGAGCAAACTGCTCGGCCATAATTAGTTTCAACAGATCAAAAACTTACCCAACAGGTTAGGTAACTCTAACAGTGGAAGCTGGCTATCAAGATTAACGTAGATTTTCTAGTTCTCAACACTAGATCACCTTACAATGTGATTCTGGGTAAAGATTGGCTACATGCAATGCAAGTTGTACCATCCACTTACCATCAGAAGATCAAATTCATGGGAACCAAGTTCTTTCAAAGGAATTGGAAGTTCTATCTCTAAATCAACAAAAAGACTCACATGGTGAGCAACACAATTAGAAATTAAAGCTTCCAGGTCGAAGGGATAAGCTGGAAATACAATTAGATGACCTGAGTTACCTGACGGCCAATTCAAAGCATGTTTTAACCGCAAAACCTGTATCTAAGAAAGAATTATCTGGAGTTCCAGATTAAGAATTCAAAGATGAAGTCGTGGAACTCTTGGAAGAAATAAATCCTTGAACTATAGCTCAACAATAAATCCCACATGGTGCGAAACGCGGGTAGCAATTAAAGCTTCCAAAAAGAAGGGCTAAACCAAAAAGACAGTTAGCTGAGTTAAGTTACCTAACGACTAATCTAAATGAGGTTTTATCACAAATCTTAAAGATGAGAAAGAATTACCTGGAGTTCCGGGTCGAGAATTCAAAAAGCTGAGGTCGCGGAACTCTGGAAGAAATAAACCTTGCAACTGTTTGATAGCCAAGAATTACCTTCATATGTAAAGATCTACCGCAAGATGGGAAGCTAAGTATGCTCAAGCTGTTAAAACTTACCATGGACATATTTGCCTGAAAAATGTCCGACATGCAAGGTATTAATCTAATTATAGTTTGTCACTCATTGAATATCGATCTAGCTTTTATGCCCGTGAAATAAAAGAAGGGACATGAAAATAACAGATAAGCTCTATATGCATATATAGGTCACATGTGAATGTCAATACCCAATTGGATCTCTAACATTGTAGATGTGATGAAAAAGAATGGAAAAATCAGAGTTTACATCGACTTCACCAATTTAAATAAATCATGTCCTAAAGATAGTTTCCCGCTTCCTGACATGGACATATTGGTGGAATCAATCCAAGGCTATAAGCAATTATATTTCATAGATGGGTATTCTGGTTATAACCAGATACCTATGGACCCAGCTGATGAAGAGCATATTGCTTTCATAACTGACAACCGGCTATAATAATTCAAGGCCATGCCATTTGGTCTGAAAAATGCAGGCTCGACCTATCAAATATTAGTAAATAAGATGTTCAAAGAGCTGATTAGAAATACTATGGAATGTTACGTGGATAATATGATAGTCAAAAGCTTGAAGTAAAATGACCATCACTGCGATATGTTAAAAACATTATCTGTCCTGGGACATTGCAGAATGAAAATTAATCTATCTAAATGTATTTTTGGAGTGCAGAGTGGTAAATTTTAAGCTTCATGGTAAACGGAAATGGAGTCGAAGTTGATCCTTTAAAAATTAAAGCTATACCTTACATGCCACCTCCATCTTATAAGAAACATATCCAGAAATTAACTGGAAAGTTAGCTGCTTTAAATCGATCTATCTCCATATAATCAAACGAGAGCAGACCATTATTCATGTTGCTTCAAAAGAAGCGAGATTTAAAGTGGAATCTCGAATGTAAAACATCTTTTGACTAAATCAAATCTTATATATCATCTGTATTGGTCAGAGTTAAGGATAACAAAGAAAAGCCTATATACTTTATCAAAAAACTCTGACATCACCTGAATCCCTCCAGGTATTCTCAGCTCGAGAAAGTAATCTTTGCAATCTATTTTTCTTCTGCTAAGATGAGATCATATTTCACGAGATTCAAATTATCAAGGAGAAGGAGCCGGATTTATGATAATCACACTAAAGAATAACTTCATTGAATACTCTTATATCTTAGCTTTCATCCCAACTAATAATCAAGCTGAGTATGAAGCATTGTTGTAAATACTTTTAGCTACCAAAAGTCTAAATCTATAAAAATTTATTGTTTATATTGATTCCCATTTAACTTCAAAACAAGTGGTAGGACAGTTCGAAGCTAAATATATTGTCATGATAAATTATAGAGATTTATTGAATAAGCTGCTTGAAAGATGTGAAAAGTCGGTATCAAATAGATATCTAGAAATAAAATAAGGCATGCAGATGCCCTAGCAATCCTGAGATTTGCAATGCCTGGAGCTTGCAAGAGAACAATCAATGTTGGAATTCTAGAAACACCATCAATCTCTGCAATTTAAAATGACGAAACTCAAGTCCAGAACTCGAATTTAACTCAAAATGACATAGAAGAGTCATGGATGAGAGATGTTTTCAACTACCTGAAGTCCAAAGTGCTTACAACTAATCCACAAGAATCAAGGAAAACTAAAAAAAATGCAAGATACCAATTGATAGACGATGATATGTACAAGAATACATATATGGGACCTCTACTAAGATGTGTAACTGAAAAGTAAGGCTGTAAGGCAGGAAGATCATGGATGAGATACATTCAAAGGAATGCGGCAATCATGCTGCAAAGGGATTTCTGACAGACAAAACCATATCATAAGGATACTTCTGGCCAGAAATGCAAGACACTGCAGAGATGATAAAAAAAACATGTGATAAGTGCGCGAGGTAGTATCTAGCTCAATCTTTATATAAATAACTATTGCTTACTGATATCTTCAATGAATGCAGACTCATCTGGAATGTCTCAAATTACTCATGAGGTCAAAAATAATATCTTTGGAACTCAATTATATCCGCGGATATGATAGTAAAATCCTAGCAACATCTGAAATCCAGCACAATGTGCTCAGTCCATGGTCATTTGTCTAGTGAGAATTGGATATCATGGGATCGTTTACAACGATAAAAGCATGTATGCTCATAACTCGAGCTTAAAAAATATATCTCAGTTGCTTGAAAAAGCATCACATCGAAATTAACTCACCTGAATGAAAACATGCTCCAGGTGGAAGGAGATTTTTATTGGTGGCCACTGACTATTTTTTAAAGTAGGTTGAAGAAATGGAAGGAAATTCATATGGAGCATATTTGCAAATTTGGAACGCCAATTGCATTATTAGCTGAAAATGGATCTCAGTTCAAATATAAAGATCCGGAGATATTCTGTAAAAGATGAACATTCAAGAGAAGTATATCTTCAGACTTTTATCTCTTATTTCTGAACTCTGAACCCTATCTATCTAAGTGAAATTAATAATTTGGATATCGGATTCAGCACACCCTATCCACAAGGGAATGGTCAGGCAGAGATCTCAAACAAAACTCTACTAGCCAACATAAAAAAAGAAGTTGAATGCAGCTAAAGGCATATGGGATGACATGTTCAATGAAGTGTTGTGGGCTTATAGGTCGACCAAAAGGATACCCACACTTGAGTCACTTTTCTCCCTAGATTTTGGCATGGAAGCAGTGTTGAAAACGTGTAGGGTACCAAAATGCACCACCAACTTTTTCTTAAGCAACCTGTATGGACTAAAATCGAATACAATTCTGAGAGTTCAACTTAATGAATCTCAATCAGGAATTATATGAAGAACTTATATCTCTTTCTCTTATAATCAGAATGTAAACAGAGACAAGTCCATGAACCTGATTATTCTGTGAGAGTACTTAGAAGATTCCAAAGATCAATCAAGCCGTATCCAACAAACAAGGATGGATATCTCTACTTTGATTGATTTACATACAACCTGTGATATTTCAATTATAAAGATAAACAATATAATGCGGAAAAAGAAAACATAGACACCAAAAAATTTGTTAAGAAGGAAACCGCAAATGCAGAAAAACCTCGGGACCTAGTCCATATTTGAACACCAAACTGTATTAAGCCGCTACATACTCTAGCCTACTACAGACTAGAATGTAGTTGAGACCGAATTAAACCGTCATAAATATTCAGTTACAGTCGCGCGCCTTACGCCTCTTGAATCCCAGCGGGTTTTTGCGCAATTGATTCCCTTGGCTTACGTCATTTACAGCCTAAGAGTTGCCTCAACTCAATTGAAGACTTTAAACCAATCTGCCTCCCAAACCTATATGTAATTTCCGTTTTAATCAAAGATCAAGGTGAGGTAGGAAATCGATTGCAATAAACAAAGTATAACAAACCTCAAAATCTGGTGTTATGACTCCCGAAGAGCAGCCTAGATTATTATTCACCTCACAAGTATAAACATGTGGAATCATAAAATCTGAGATGAAGAAACTTTGTGATTTCTATATATATTGTTTGTTGGAGAAATCTCAACGTTCAAAGTTAGATCAGCCTACACAAACTATCAAGATAAAGATAGTTGGACCTGACTTCAAGAATCCCTAGGTGAAGTCTTTTTAGTCGCTAAACCCTAAAATGGTTTGAAGGAGAGGACGACTCTAGTTTACAACTAGGACACACAAGAATAGTGTCGGGGATTCAAAGATCCCAATTGTTTTAAGTTCTCCTTATATAGACTTTCAAGGTCAAGGTTGCTTTAGATTTAAGCTAAGGTAGCTTTGGAATCAAGTAACCAATAATCACCGTTAGATGAAAAACTTGACTTGAGATTAACATAACAAAACATACACTTTGGTTAGGATGAAACGCAACAGAACCGTGTACAATGACATGTTCACGAAGGTTAGCCGAAACTAGCCAATGGAACGATAAGCTTGACCATTTTCATATAATAATTTAAGACTTTAGCATATTGAGTCACAAATGTGACCAGACATATCTAGATAGTGTTTTTAGAGAGTTGTTCAAATGCCGATTATCTCATAGAAATAATTCTGATGCATCTGAAAATATTCAACAGGGTAAGTACGTGTACTGTACCTGTTCCTGAATATTTTTGTCATAGTATGTGTACCGGGTATGTATACCCTTAAGACAAAAACGGGTTCATGAACTCACAGATCTCTTATGGTTTGCATACTGGGTATGCGTACCTTTTCAGTTTTAAAACCAACAGATCTTTTCCGGTTTGCATACTAGGTATGCGTACATTTCCTGGTTCACGAATCAACATACTTTTTGTGGTATGGATACCGAGTATGTGTACCAAAAAGTCGCTGCCAAACTATAGCTATGCCGGCACGTGTACTGGGTACATGTACTGCGGCTGCGGACGTATAACAGTTCTCCTAGTATGAGAACTGGTATGCATACTATCCTGTATCCAGTTTAACAGTAGTTCTATATCTCTCTAATAATCAATTCAAAACATTCCCGAATAACATCAATGACACATATCACTGTTCCAGGCTATTTTCAAATGATTAAATATTGAATCATAATTTAGGTCATAAACAGTAAATTGTTATTAACCAAATTCATCAAGTATGAACAAATGTTCTTACGCTTAGTTAGTCATATTTCGAGAACGATATTCGAGATAAACTTGACTCGAAATTTCTATTATGCATGTACTGCCCAATTTAGTTATACGACAATGTATCATAGATAAAAAGGTGAAACCTTAAGAAATAGGTACTCGAAGAAGTGCTACCTAGCAGAAGAAGTACCAAAAAATAGTCAGACCAAGATAGTTTCAGCCTGGTGATATGGTATTCGAAGAAGTGCTACCTAGCAGCTTAAAATATAAGCTAGGAAAGCTTGCAGCTATATATTGAAAAATATGTTAGGAGAAGAACTCGGATACCCATATAACATCTCACATCTGAAAAAATATTATTAATAGAATTACAACTTCAAAGTGCAAAAATCTTAAAGTTTTAATCTGTTTATATTATTGCTTATATATAATAACTATCTTTTAATTGAAATTTAATCTCAAAACTCTTTATATGAAACTCTGGATCTATATATTGAACTGACACTGTTAGGATATCTGGTGAAGTGTTTAACACTCACTAAAACGCTTGAAACCTTATATCTCGAAATATTAGTTGTAAAGTCGTATCTAGTTGAATTCGTATATGGTTATAAAACCAAAGACACACTATAAAGAAGAAAAGAGTAAAAGACCATTCCTAGTGAGAGATTAAGCTAAAACCAATTACTTAAGCTCTGGACCAGTATCTAGAAAAAAAACAGAATGGTACCCCGTCAAGGTGACTCGAAATAAGACATATCAATCACCATTATAAGGATGTTGTCGACATAACTAGTTGTTAGGTAAATAACTCATAATACCCAAGAGCTTAACTGTTATAAGAGAAATAAAGATAAGAAAACTCAACAAACTATCTGAGTTATCTATAAAGTTGAAAAAATTCAGATCAAAAATTCAATCTAAAGATCAGATCCAAGACCAAACGCATAGCTCGACTTAGAAAAAAAAAATTCGATAACAATATTCAACAGTCAAAAGATGAAGAATTAAGATAAAAGAATTGAAACAACCCAGACTGAAAGACTGAAAACAAATTTTAGCAGGACAAAAAGCCAAAGTCGAACGACATAGACTGAAAGACTAAAGTTAAATCTCAACAAGTCAAGAGACTAAAGTTAAATGACACGGAATGAGAGATTAAAGTCAATCTTGTACAAACCGAGAGACCAAAGAAAAATAGCCCATACCGAGAGACTAAGTGTCAAATCTCTACAAGTCATGAGACTAAAATTACACTTTTCCAGATTGTTATCTTAGATCGAGAAGATTAAAGCTACCTCATATCAAGCAACTGAAATAAGAATCATGTTAGAACATTGCTTGGTCGAACTCACAAGTGTTGCTATCTCACGCTTGTTGTCAAAACCATGTGTTGATTTCTAGTCTACAATTAGTTAAGTCTCGGCCTAGGATAGAGGTAGTTGAGAAACGACATCATTTCGTTCTATCATTTGAAGGCGAAGATCAACCGAAGTTGTTGGAGAACTTCATTAACAAAAGGTAAGCGAAGACTGAGCCACCTATTTCTCAGGTTATATTCACTTTCTAACATCCGAGATGATATCGCATAACTAATTAGACTATGATGTAGACAATAATTTCGAGTCGAGAACTAATTTCTAGTTAACGAATTTCTCAAAATATAATGATTAAGCTTAATGAATTTCGGTTAAAGACAATTTATTGTTCGGAATCAAAAGCATGATTCATGTTCATCATTCGAAAATAGCCTGAAACTAGGCCTGTCAATGGAAGAATATCCGTCGGATATTCAGAAATCCGATACCCGACAGGTTAAGCACTATCGGATATTCGATATCCGATAGTATCCTATAGGATATCAAAATCAGATATCGATTCCGATAGGCTAAGCTATCGGATATCGGATATTTATCCGATAATATCCGGTTATGAAAAAAAATGTTAAAAACCCTTTAAAACATGTTCATAATTGAAATTTAAGTTCATTTTTTCAAACATTTCATATCGGATATTTGTATCGGATATTAAGGTAAATCACAAATAAATCATTAATATGGTTAGGGTAAATCACAAATAAATCCATGTTCTATCGGATATCGGATATTAACCCAACGGATGGAGCCTAATCCGATTTCGATAGGTTAAGGAAGAAATATCCGATAAATATCTGTATCTGATATCCGATATCTGATAAAACGGATAAAATCCTATAGGATCCCGAACACTCGGAAACGGATTTCGGATATCAGACATATATTGACATGCCTACCTGGAACAGTGATATGTGTCATTGATGTTATTCGGGAATGTTTCGAATTGATTTAGATAAAAATATAGAAGTACTATATTTACAAGACAGTGTTATCAGTCTTACAAACTGAGATAATTTTTATACGTATTACATGTACTCTTACTCGTACACGTATCAGAGTATCTATATAATGACTTACGGATTGTGTGATACGCATACTCCTATGCACATCATGGGAAATTGTTTGATCCGAATCGGTATGCATATTAATATACAAACCATTTTGGAACTGTGGTTTTGGAACCGGGTTTAAGTATCTAAACCGGTATACGAACCAAAACAAATCTGTGTTCCTGAACTCGTTTAGTACCCAAACCGGTACGCAAACTTGAAAAGTTTTGTGGACTCCGTAACCAATGAAAGTCTTAAGGTTTCCAAACCGGTACGCGAACTGAAAAAGTTCTGTCTACTCCGGAATTCGGTTTAGCTCTTTAGCTCACAAACCGGTACGCGTACTTTGACTTAATCGATTCAGGAACATTTATGGTATTTGTACTTTGTGCAATTACTAACCATGTCGATTACGTTTAGGTGCGATTAAATTATTTCTATGAGATAATTTGCATTTGATTAATTCTCTAAAACATTAGACTTATTTGATCACATGATTGTGACTCAAGATTAATGTCTTTGTGTTCATGAAAATGAGGGTTAAAATTTTAAAGTTTAAACCGGCTAGTTTCGACTAGCCATGTTGAACATATTCTTTGTACACGGTTCGGTTACGGTTTCACCTAACTAGAGTGCATCTCTTGTTTATGTAAATAAGATTCAAAGTTTTATCTAACACTGATTATTGTTTGCTTGGTTCCAAACCTATCTTATCTTAAACCTAAAGCAACCTACGCTTTGAATGTCTATAAAATGGGAACCTTAGCAACTGGGATCTTTGAATCCTCACATGAATTTTTGGCTTGTCCTAGTTGTATCTAGAGTCGTCCTCTCCAGAAACCCTTTTAGGTTCAGCGACTATAAAATACTTCATTGGGATTCATGAAGCCAGGTTCAGTTATATTTTATCTTGATAACTTGAGTATCATGATCTTGTTTGATCGTTGATTTATCACCTGAATAAGATAAATATAAATCATAATGTTCTCTTCGTCTCAACTTGGTGATTCCACAGGTTTTATACTTGTGAGGTGAGTAATAGTCTATGATGCACTTCGGTTTGCATAAGTCCACATTTTGAGGATAACTAGACTTTGTCTGATTGCTATCGATTTCCATCACCTTGATCTTATATTTGATTTTGATCATACGTTTATACCGTAATCAGGAAATCAATTATATAGGCTTAATCCGTGGGAGGCAGATTTGATTTAAATTTTTCAATTGAGTTGAAGCAATTCTTAGTTGGTATGGCGTCATCTAAGGGAATCAATTGCGCGGAAACCTGCTAGGATTCAAGAGGCATAATGAGCGCGACTATACCTGAATCAGTGTGAGAATGACTTTGGGGTCAACTACATTCCATACTGAAGTTAATTGGTAGTAGGCTAGTGTCTGTAGCGGCTTAATACAGTTTGGTGTTCAATCTGAACTAGGTTCTCGGGTTTTTCTGCATTTGTGGTTTCCTCTTTAACAAAACTTCTGGTGTCTGTGTTATTTCTTTTTCCGCATTATACTGTTTATATTTATAATTTAAATATCACAAGTTGTGCGTTAATCAATCATAATAGATACGTCCAACCTATTTTGTTGGATACGAATTGATTGATCCTTGGACATTGGTCTTTGGTACCGTCCAAGAACTCTCTGTGTGATTAGCTTTACAGATTCAATTTTATAAATGTTCTAATCACGAGAGAGAGAGAGATATAGCTTTAAATACTTTCCTTGATTATGTTTTGCTCTCGGAGTTGTGATGAGTTTGTCCATACAGATTGCCTACGAAAAAGTTGGTGGTGTATTTTGGTACCCCCAGTGTTTTCAAATCATAAGCTAAAGCCTAAAATATTTTAACTAAAGCATTAAGTTTTAAAAATATCAAAAGATTAACATTATTGGCAAGAAAGTTATCTAACCAGTCCCGATCTGAATCAAAATCTCAACTTTAAATTTTCCCTAAATTAAAAAGGGGAGAGAAGCCAAAAGAGTGCAAACGCAAAAACAAACTAAGCATCAAACTTCATGAAGTACTCAGATGAAATAAGAAAATTTTCATCAAGAGAAAAATATTACAAAGTTAACAGATAAAGAATATCTAATCTGGAAAAGCTGCAATCTTATGAGCAACTGAATTTTTAACTGTATAGGGAGAAATAAGTTTGTCAATTTCAGAAACATCAACCTCATCTAAAACTGAAAATACAAGGGTGCCCAAATACACCACAATAGTTTAAATATCAACGTATTAGTCTGATACTAAGTGTGATCATCTATGGAAAAAGTCGAGACAATACGATAACTATCTTATACACTTAGTGTGATCGTCTATGGATATGAAATCGAGACAATACAACAACAAAGTGTTCACTTGATAAAAGGTACGATATTAAACTGAAACACTATAGGATCAATATCAAGTGACTAGTAATTAACGTACAAGTGTATTTACTTTAAATAATAATAACCTTATAATTACGTAAAATATAGTAAATGACTCATCAAGATTTTGTTAACGAGGAAACCGCAAATGCAGAAAAACAAGTTTGATATGTCAAGTATAAATATACTGCTAAATCCTAGTCAAATAAATAATCAATCGAAAAACTGAAGAAAATATGATTAAGTTTCCCACCAACGATACTACTTATAAAAGCTTCTTAATCTGAAAAAAAGACTTTAAAACGAAGGCAACACAAGATGTTTCACCTAATTAGGTTACTCGTATCTCTTAAACAAGTTAGCTTTCTACACGATCAATCAAGATGTTTGTCAAGGGATGAGTTTGTAAGAATACAAGACTCCATTATTTATAGTGTTATGACCAAGGCTTGTTTGGAAGACAAGATATTACCAATTCCGAAAATTCTTCAGATATGCAATATAGATTTATTTCCGAAATTAGCAAATACCAATTGTATTCCAATAATTGAACTGATATCTCTCATAGATGAAAACTAATATTAATTAGAACTCATTCGTATACTTTACTAATATAGTAATTAGAGATATGCAAACCTATGGTATATGATAATCATATATTTTCGGTACCTAAAAAGATATTGGAAAATTTATTTCAGGATCTTGCATTAAGTACATATGATAAATTTAACATTAAGATATCAGAGTTTATCACATGTTCAATTTACTATGTCGACGATATGAACATTCCTTGTCACCTCGATGTCTGCAGAAACCCGAACTTAACAGACACATCAAAAGTATAGAGTTCGGTTAGACTTTGTCAGGATCGGTCCTGGATTATATCCTGACTTGGTATCAATCCTGGATTAGATCCTGAATCACCTTTTCAACCACGAACAAGTTTCTCAAGTATACTTCTATGTAATTAAAATTGCTCTTAAACATAATTCTAAGATATGGATTCATCCGGAAGTCCAACACATTAAATAATAACAAATTACCAATTAGTGCAAGGTCGACAGCACTAATTTGATGGATAAACTATACTTCGTAAGTCCACACACTCAACTTATAGACACAGCTAGTATATCATTCCTTATGAAACTTTGATCACAATACAATAACCAAGTTACCAATATTAAAGTCATTGTAAACAAACTTCACTTCACATGTTATGTGTTCAATGAATATTGACTTCAAAGAGCAAAACATATAATTGTAACAAGTCAAGTTTGTAGTTACTAACCTCGAATTGAAGGATGATGTCTTCATTGTCTATGATAGGTTTCTAAGTATTCGTGAGTAACAAGAGAAAGTATCCACATTTTTATGTTCCCATTCTAGCCTAATGAAGTTTACTTTAGTAATCAAATCAAGTGACTCCGAGATTTAGAACTAAACTTAACAACCAAATTTGACATATGGGTTCAACCGAGCAACGGTCTAACATATGGGTTTATTAGCATCACTAGAATGATTGCTCTGATTTCTGGCTTTTTATTCTTTTTAGGATCTTCAATATTGCCTTTCGCATCTTCCATAGTGTCATTATCTTCTTGGAGAATGTGGGTTACTTCTTGCTCAAGGCTAGCACAATAAGCATCAAAGTCATAAGAAGTTCTTTCACAAATGTCCTCAATTTAATCAATAACATAACACTTGCGAAAAGTTATTTTTGGTTGTTTTTTGACAGTGATATTTTATCAACACTTCCTAACCTGTTGCACTTGGAACCCAAGCTCCTATTTTCAAAGGTCTTTTTAGAACCACTTTAGTATAAATTTTAACTCCTCTCCAAAGGCCGGGTGATAATTATTTGGATCAACATCTTTTTCTCCCCCTATATTATTGATCATTGGACCAATTATCTTCATATCTAAACGTTCAATGTGCAGGTTTCTGAATTTGACACAAAAAATCTAGTGACTGAACTTTAGATCAACAATAATGGTTTTAAGATTATGTTTCTTGAGAACGTGTAAATTTTCTTTAATATTCTATGAAGTTGTTTTATGAAAATCATCTTAATATTCAAAGTTATTGAATCTAAACAGGAAAATGTTTCCATCTATGACTTTTAATTCAACACATTTGTTTCTCCTCTATAAGCCAATTTTTTTCTGTTACACGTCTACTATTTCAACAATATTGCAAGAAAAAAATATTCCAAGTTAAACTGTTAGACCAAGCATCAACAATTGCATCAATAGCTTCAGCAGAAACAATAAACTTTCTTTGGGATCTAAAACCAATACAAGCACTCTGCATTTTTTGGGTGATAAAGAACACTGTAAGTTATTATTACTGAAAAATTATCAGGGTGAAATGATGCCGCTCAGGAAAAGGCATTGATTGCAATGGACTATGTGTTAAAGGTTTTTTATAGGGATAAAGGTTGGGGAAGTAACCATGTTTATCCTTGGGTAGGTTCCTAAGAGACTCCAAGAATATCAAAATTGATTGACTTTTAAAGTCCTGATTAATAAAAGTTCGTTTGAAACATGTGAAAAAGTGGGGGTCTAACAGCACCACCCAATATTTCATTTAGCAATCTGTATAGACTAACTCCGAAATACTTTCTAGAGAATCAACTAGACAGTCAGACTAAATCTAGGTAAAAGTATCTCAAGGAGTTAATATCTCTCTCTTGTTTTGATTTACTCAAGCTAATAGAAATCAGCGAGTCTTTAATCAAACACAAGGAATAACTTGGATGGTACCAAAGACCAATATCCAAGGATCAATCAATATCAATCAACAACCGAAGGTCGAATTTCCAATTGATTGATTCAAACGCACAACCTGTATTATTTCAATTATAAAGATAAAACAATATAATGCGGAAACTGAAATACCACAGACACAAGAAATTTTGTTAACGAGGAAACCGCAAATGCAGAAAAACCCCGGGACCTAGTCCAGATTGAACACACATTGTATTAAGCCGCTACAGACACTAGCCTACTCCAAGCTAACATCGGACTGGACTGCAGTCGAACCCCAATCAGTCTCCCACTGATCCAAGGTACAGTTGTACTCCCTACGCCTATGTTCCCAGCAGGATACTGCACACTTGATTCCCTTAGCTGATCTCACCCGCAACTAAGAGTTGCTACGACCCAAAATCGCAGTCTTTGACAATAAACAAATCTGTCTCACACAGACAAGTCTATCAAAGCATCAATTTGTCTCCCACAGAAAAAACCTAAAGTTTTTGTTCCGTCTTTTGATAATATTCAAGGTGAACAGGAACTAATTGATAATCCGGTCTTATATTCTCGAAGAACAGCCTAGATAAATCAATCACCTCACAACAATCTTAATCGTATGATAGCGAAACAAGATGTTGCGGAATCACAAACAATGAGACGAAGATTTTTGTGACTACTTTTTATATCTTGCCTATCGGAGATATTAATTTCAAGCCAATCAATCTGATTGTACTCGTACGAACAATATGCAAGATCAGATCACACAACTACGATAAAAGTAGTATCGGTCTGGATTCACAATCCCAATGAAGTCTTAAGTCGGTAACCTGGTTTTAGAAGAAGAAAACCAAAGGTTAAAGGAGAAACAACTCTAGCAAGCAAACTAGTATCACACGTTATGTGTGGGGATTAGTTTTGCAGAGTTGCTAGATGTCCTCTTATATAGTCTTTCAAATCAGGGTTTCGCATTGGTCACAAAGCAAACAATATCCACCATTAGATGAAAACCTGATTTAGATTCAAGCTAATGTTTCTCAACCGTTAGATCGAAAACTTAGGTTGTTATACACAAATGAAATGCACGCTTCTAGGTTTGTTAACCGTACCTAAACGTGTACATTGTTGGTTCAACAAGAGTTAACCAAAAGGTTAGCCATATGAGAATTTCATACCAACCATATTCTTCTTCACCATAACTAGTTCAAATGACTCAAATGAACTAGTTAGATAGTTGTTCAATTGCAAGGAAATCTTATGTACTACACAAGACACAATTGAAGAAAAGATGATTTGATTCACTCGAATCGGTTCATATGAACTTTATAGCCACGGTTTGCAAATTTCATTCCTTATTCTTTATAAGTTTAAGTTCAGAAATCATCTTCAGATATATAACCTTCTTAAGTTTGCACACTAGGTTCGCGGACTTAAGCAACCGGGCAGAGTTTACAAACTCCAGCAGAAAAACTCGGCAAAGACTTTCCGTCGGTTCGCAAACTGGGTTCGCGGAATGGTACTCACGCAACAAGTTTTTCAACTCCGGTAGAATTTCTCGGGATGAGAAGTTCGGCAGTTTGCGGACTGAGTTCGCGGACTTGGCAACAAGCCATTCTTCTGGTTTCTCTTGATCAACAAAGTTCGCAAACTTTGGTTTAAGGGATATGACTTATGCACATATGTGTTTCCACAACAATACTTATATCCATCATTGGTTATGTAATCTAAAATCTCATTCCAACCATTGAAACATTCTTTGGGGACGTTATATAGTTGTTACACCATTTATCGTCAAAGCAATTTTCAAAGTGATTGAAACATATCATGACTTTCGTCACTAGGTAAAGATAAACATGATCGAAGCGAAACGCTTACCAACACATATTTAGAGATATAGATAGGCGAGGTATACTCGGATCGAAATACCAAATGTGTATAATCTAAGTCTATATATAGCATACGACTTTTTGTCTCAAGAAGTAGGAGGTAGAGTAGATAGACTTTTGAGTGACAGATATGTTTAAGTCTTCACATACCTTTTTGTCGAGAAGTTCCACCGGTTCCTTGAGTAGTTCTTTTTCTTGTATTATGAATCGCCATGAAGTCCTTGAGATCAACTACACTTTCTATCCTAGTCCGAGACTTAGCTATAGTAGACTAGAAATCAAGACTTATAGTTTTGATCACTAACATTGACAAACAAGATTGAGATAGCAACGCATGTGAGTTCGACCAAGCAATGCTCTAACAATCTCCCCCTTTGTCAATTTTAGTGACAAAACTATCAATACATATGGAATATAAAAAAGATAAAGAAACTTTAGTAGCTCCTATTCCACATGTCTAATCTTCAACACTCCTAGAAATCTTCGTCACTTTCAAGTACTCCAATGATCCCAAAGGTTGTAAGTTTAGCGTCACCGTTGTTGAAGATCCGTAGCTATAACAATGAGAAAGCATCGGTCTCGATCATTGTTATATAGTGTCATAGTATTATTACATAGTGTCAAAGTCCAATTGTATCACAACTTCAACAATAATAATATGGTGATATGTATCACTCCCCCTTAGTCAATACTCCATCTCACATGGAAACCACTCCTCCTTACACAATGATCCGAAAATCATATGTATTTGTAGTGTGAACTACATATTAATTCTCCCCCTTTTTGTTAATAAAATTGGCAAAGGTACAAGAACGGGATCATGATGAAATTTTCGTAAGAGACATTTCATGAATAATAGAAAATACATACCATCTAATTTATATGCAATCATATATCCGAAGCTAATAGCATTTATCAAGGTGTTTAAAGATACAAGATAACCCCTTTAAAATTCCACAG
>NC_039363.1:34477336-34491991 GCF_003573695.1 Papaver somniferum | reverse complement strand
TTAACTCATGCTGCAATATTACCATATACAGACCCGATGTTCTGGTCCGGTCCAGGTTCGAGGTGTCAAATATATCAAATTGGATGAAACTACAACCTATCACTTAACTCATGCTGCAAGATTACCATATACAGACCCGATGTTCTGGTCCGGGCGAGGTTCGGGGTGTCAAATATATCAGATTGGATGAAACTGCAACCTATCACTGAACTCAGGTTGCAAGAATACCATATACAGACCGGATATTTTAATCCTGGCGAGGTTCGGGGTGTGAAATATATCAGATTGTATGAAACTGCAACCTATCACTGAACTCAAGTTGCAATATTACCATATGCAGACCCGATATTCTGGTCTGCGCGATGTTCGAGGTGTCAAATATATCAAATTGGATGAAACTGCAACCTATCAATTAACTCATGCTGCAATATTACCATATACAGACCCGATGTTCTAGTCCGGGTTAGGTTCGAGGTGTCAAATATATAAGATTGGAAGAAACTGCAACCTATCACTGAACTCAAGTTACAAGATTAATATATACAGACCCGATGTTCTGGTCCAGGCAAGGTTCGAGGTTTCAAATATATAAAATTGGGTGAAACTGCAACCTATCACTTAACTCATGTGTCAAGATTACCATATACAGACCCGATGTTCTGGTCCAGGTTCGAGATGTCAAATATATTAGATTGGATGAAACTGCAACCTATCACTGAACTCAGGTTGCAAGATTACCATATACAGACCCGATGTTCTCGTCCGGGCGAGTTTAGAGGTGTCACATATATCAGATTGGATGAAACTGCAACCTATCACTTAACTCAGGTTGCAAAATTATCATATATAGACCCGATGTTCTGGTCCGGGCCAGGTTCGAGGTCTCAAATATATCAGATTGGATGAAACTGCAACCTATCACTTAACTCAGGTTGCAAAATTATCATATACCGACCCGATGTTCTGGTCCGGGCCAAGTTCGAGGTGTCAAATATATCAGATTGGATGAAACTGCAACCTATCACTTAACTTAGGTTGCAAGATTACCATATACAGACCCGATGTTCTGGTCCGGTCCAGTTTCGAGGTGTGAAATATATCAGATTGGATGAAACTGCAACCTATCACTGAACTCAGGTTACAAGATTACCATATACAGAACCGATGTTTTGGTCCGATCCAGGTTCGAGGTGTAAAATATATCATATTGGATGAAACTTCAACCTATCACTGAACTCAGGTTGCAAGATTATCATATACATACCCGATGTTGTAAACCGGGCGAGGTTCAAGGTGTCAAATATATCATTTTGGATGAAACTGCAACTTATCACTTAACTAATGTTGCAAGATTACCATATACAGACCCGATGTTCTGGTACATGCTAGGTTCGAGGTGTCAAATATATCAGATTGGATAAAACTGCAACCTTTTACTGAACTCAGGTTACAAGATTACCATATACAGACCTGATGTTCTGGTCCGAGCGAGGTTCGAGGTGTCAAATATATCAAATTGGATGAAACTGCAACCTATCACTTAACTCATGTTGCAAGATTACCATATACAGACCCGATGTTCTGGTCTGGTCAGGTGCAGGTTCGAGGTGTCAAATATATCAGATTGGATGAAACTGCAACCTATCCCTTAACTCAGGTTGCAAAATTACCATATACAGACCCGATGTTCTGGTCCGGGCCAGGTTCGAGGTGTCAAATATATCAGATTGGATGAAGTTGCAACCTATCACTTAACTCAGGTTGCAAGATTACCATATACAGACCCGATGTTCTGTTCCGGGACAGGTTCGAGGTGTCAAATATATTAGATTGGATAAAACTGCAACCTATCACTGAACTCAGGTTGGAAGATTACCATGTACAAACCCGATGTTCTCGTCTGGGCGAGGTTCGAGGTGTCAAATATATCAGATTGGATGAAACTGCAACCTATCACTTAACTCATGTTGCAAGATTACCATATACAGACCCGATGTTCTGGTCTGGTCCGGTCCAGGTTCGAGGTGTCAAATATATCAAATTGGATGAAACTGCAACCTATCACTTAACTCATGTTGCAAGATTACCATATACAGACCCGATGTTCTGGTCTGGTCAGGTGCAGGTTCGAGGTGTCAAATATATCAGATTGGATGAAACTGCAACCTATCCCTTAACTCAGGTTGCAAAATTACCATATACAGACCCGATGTTCTGGTCCGGGCCAGGTTCGAGGTGTCAAATATATCAGATTGGATGAAGTTGCAACCTATCACTTAACTCAGGTTGCAAGATTAACATATACAGACCCGATGTTCTGTTCCGGGACAGGTTCGAGGTGTCAAATATATTAGATTGGATAAAACTGCAACCTATCACTGAACTCAGGTTGGAAGATTACCATGTACAAACCCGATGTTCTCGTCTGGGCGAGGTTCGAGGTGTCAAATATATCAGATTGGATGAAACTGCAACCTATCACTTAACTCATGTTGCCAGATTACCATATACAGACCCGATGTTCTGGTCTGGTCCGGTCCAGGTTCGAGGTGTCAAATATATCAGATTGGATGAAACTGCAACCTATCACTTAACTCATGTTGCAAGATTACCATATACAGACCCGATGTTCTGGTCCGTTCTAGGTTCAAGGTGTCAAATATATCAGATTGGATGAAACTGCAACCTAATACTGAACCCAGGTTGCAAGATTACCATATATATAGCCGATGTTCTGGTCCGGGTGAGGTTCGAGGTGTCAAATATATCAGATTGGATGAAACTGCAACCTATCACTGAACTCAGGTTGCAAGATTATCATATAAATACCCGATGTTTTGGTCCGGGCGAGGTTCGAGGTGTCAAATATATCATATTGGATGAAACTGCAACCTATCACTTAAATCAGATTGCAAAATTACCAGATACAGACCCGATGTTCTCATTCCGGCGAGGTTCTAGGAGTGAAATATATCATATTGGATGAAACTGCAACCTATCACTGAACTCAGGTTGCAAGATTAGTATATACAGACCCGATGTTCTGGTCCGGGTGAGGTTCGAGGTGTCAAATATATCAGATTGGATTAAACTGCAACCTATCACTTAACTCAGGTTGCAAGATTACCATATACAGACCCGATGTCCTGGTCCGGGCCAGGTTCGAGGTGTCAAATATATCATATTGGATGAAACTGCAACCTATCATTGAACTCAGGTTGCAAGATTACCATGTACAGACCCTATGTTCTCGTCCGGGCGAGTTTAGAGGTGTCACAGATATCAGATTGGATGAAACTGCAACCTATCACTTAACTCAGGTTCCAAGATTACCATATACAGACTCGATGTTCTCGTCCAGGCGAGGTTTGAGGTGTCAAATATATCAAATTGGATGAAACTTCAACCTGTCACTTAAGTCATGCTAAAAGATTACTATATACAGACCTGATGTTCTTGTCCGGGCCAGGTTCGATATATCAGATTGGATTAAACTGCAACGTATCATTTAACTCAGGTTCCAAGATTACCATATACAGACTCGATGTTCTCGTCCAGGCGAGGTTCGAGGTGTCAAATATATCATATTGGATGAAACTGCAACCTATCACTGAACTCAGGTTGCAAGATTACCATATACAGACCCGATGTTCTCGTCCGGGCGAGTTTAGAGGTGTCACATATATCAGATTGGATGAAACTGCAACTTATCACTGAACTCAGGTTGCAAGATTACCATATACAGACCCGATGTTCTTGTCCGGGTGAGTTTCGAGGTGTCAAATATATCAAATTGGATGAAACTTCAACCTATCACTTAACTAATGCTGCAAGATTACCATATACATACCCGATGTTCTGGTCCGGTCCAGGTTCGAGGTGTCAAATATATCAGATTGGAGGAAACTGCAACTTATCACTTTACTCAAATTACAAGATTACCCTATACAGACCCGATGTTCTGGTCCGGGCCAGGTTCGAGGTGTCAAATATATCAGATTGGATGAAACTGCAACCTATCACTGAACTCAGGTTACAAGATTACCATATACAGACATGATGTTCTGGTCCGGGCAAGGTTCGAGGTTTCAAATATATCAAATTGGATGAAACTGCGACCTATCACTTCACTCATGTTGCAAGATTACCATATACAGACCCGATGTTCTGGTCTTGTCTGGTATAGGTTAGAGGTGTCAAATATATCAGATTAGATGAAATTGCAACCTTTCACTGAACTCAGGTTGCAAGATTACCATATACAGACCCGATGTTCTGTTCCGGGCCAGGTTCGAGTTGTCAAATATATCAGATTGGATGAAACTGCAACCTATCACATAACTCATGTTGCAAGATTACCATATATATACTCGATGTTCTGGTCCGGGCGAGGTTCGAGATGTCAAATATATCAAATTGGATGAAACTACAACCCATCAGTTAACTCATGTTGGAAGATTACTATATACATACCTGATGTTCTGATCCGTGCCAGGTTCGAGGTGTCAAATTTATTAGATTGGATGAAACTGTAACCTATCACTCAACTCAGGTTACAAGATTACCATATACAAACCTGATGTTCTGGTCCGGGCGAGGTTCGAATTGTCAAATATATCAAATTGGATGAAACTGCAACCTATCACTCAACTCAGGTTACAAGATTACCATATACAGACCCGATGTTCTGGTCCGGGCAAGGTTCGAGGTTTCAAATATATCAAATTGGATGAAACTGCGACCTATCACTAAACTCATGTTGCAAGATTACCATATCCAGACCCGATGTTCTGGTCTTGTCTAGTCCAGGTTCGAGGTGTTAAATATATCAGATTGGATGAAACTGCAACCTTTCACTGAACTCAGGTTACAATATTACTATATACAGACCCGATGTTCTGGTCCGGGCCAGGTTCGAGGTGTCAAATATATCAGATTGGATGAAACTGCAACCAATCACTTAACTCATGTTGCAAGATTACCATATACATACCCGATGTTCTGGTCTGGTCCGGTCCAGATTCGAGGTGTCAAATATATTAGATTGGATGAAACTGCAACCTATCGCTGAACTCAGGTTACAAGATTACCATATACAGACCCGATGTTCTGTCCCGGGCGAGGTTCGAGGTGTCAAATACATGAAATTGGATGAAACTGCTACCTATCACTTAACTCATGTTGCAAGATTACCATATACAGATTCGATGTTCTGGTCTGGTCCGGTCCAGGTTCGAGGTGTCAAATATATCAGATTGGATGAAACTGCAACCTATCACTTAACTCAGGTTACAAGATTACCATATATAGACCCGATGTTCTGGTCCGGGCCAGGTTCGAGGTGTCAAATATATCAGATTGGATGAAACTGTAACCTATCACTTAACTCATGTTGCAAGATTACCATATACATACCCGATGTTCTGGTCTGGTCCGGTCCAGGTTCGAGGTGTCAAATATATTAGATTGGATGAAACTGCAACCTATCACTGAACTCAGTTTACAAGATTACCATATACAGACCCGATGTTCAGGCCCGGGCGAGGTTCGAGGTGTCAAATACATGAAATTGGATGAAACTGCAACCTATCACTTAACTCATGTTGCAAGATTACCATATACAAACTCGATGTTCTGGTCTGGTCCGGTCCAGGTTCGAGGTGTGAAATATATCATATTGGATGAAACTACAACCTATCACTGAACTCAGGTTGCAAGATTACCATATACATACCCGATATTCTGGTCCGGGCGATGTTCGAGGTGTCAAATATATCAGATTGGATGAAACTGCAACCTATCACTTAACTCATGTTGCAAGATTACCATATACAGACCCGATGTTCTGGTCCGTTCTAGGTTCAAGGTGTCAAATATATCAGATTGGATGAAACTGCAACCTAATACTGAACCCAGGTTGCAAGATTACCATATATATAGCCGATGTTCTGGTCCGGGTGAGGTTCGAGGTGTCAAATATATCAGATTGGATGAAACTGCAACCTATCACTGAACTCAGGTTGCAAGATTATCATATAAATACCCGATGTTTTGGTCCGGGCGAGGTTCGAGGTGTCAAATATATCATATTGGATGAAACTGCAACCTATCACTTAAATCAGATTGCAAAATTACCAGATACAGACCCGATGTTCTCATTCCGGCGAGGTTCTAGGAGTGAAATATATCATATTGGATGAAACTGCAACCTATCACTGAACTCAGGTTGCAAGATTAGTATATACAGACCCGATGTTCTGGTCCGGGTGAGGTTCGAGGTGTCAAATATATCAGATTGGATTAAACTGCAACCTATCACTTAACTCAGGTTGCAAGATTACCATATACAGACCCGATGTCCTGGTCCGGGCCAGGTTCGAGGTGTCAAATATATCATATTGGATGAAACTGCAACCTATCATTGAACTCAGGTTGCAAGATTACCATGTACAGACCCTATGTTCTCGTCCGGGCGAGTTTAGAGGTGTCACAGATATCAGATTGGATGAAACTGCAACCTATCACTTAACTCAGGTTCCAAGATTACCATATACAGACTCGATGTTCTCGTCCAGGCGAGGTTTGAGGTGTCAAATATATCAAATTGGATGAAACTTCAACCTGTCACTTAAGTCATACTAAAAGATTACTATATACAGACCTGATGTTCTTGTCCGGGCCAGGTTCGATATATCAGATTGGATTAAACTGCAACGTATCATTTAACTCAGGTTCCAAGATTACCATATACAGACTCGATGTTCTCGTCCAGGCGAGGTTCGAGGTGTCAAATATATCATATTGGATGAAACTGCAACCTATCACTGAACTCAGGTTGCAAGATTACCATATACAGACCCGATGTTCTCGTCCGGGCGAGTTTAGAGGTGTCACATATATCAGATTGGATGAAACTGCAACTTATCACTGAACTCAGGTTGCAAGATTACCATATACAGACCCGATGTTCTTGTCCGGGTGAGTTTCGAGGTGTCAAATATATCAAATTGGATGAAACTTCAACCTATCACTTAACTAATGCTGCAAGATTACCATATACATACCCGATGTTCTGGTCCGGTCCAGGTTCGAGGTGTCAAATATATCAGATTGGAGGAAACTGCAACTTATCACTTTACTCAAATTACAAGATTACCCTATACAGACCCGATGTTCTGGTCCGGGCCAGGTTCGAGGTGTCAAATATATCAGATTGGATGAAACTGCAACCTATCACTGAACTCAGGTTACAAGATTACCATATACAGACATGATGTTCTGGTCCGGGCAAGGTTCGAGGTTTCAAATATATCAAATTGGATGAAACTGCGACCTATCACTTCACTCATGTTGCAAGATTACCATATACAGACCCGATGTTCTGGTCTTGTCTGGTATAGGTTAGAGGTGTCAAATATATCAGATTAGATGAAATTGCAACCTTTCACTGAACTCAGGTTGCAAGATTACCATATACAGACCCGATGTTCTGTTCCGGGCCAGGTTCGAGTTGTCAAATATATCAGATTGGATGAAACTGCAACCTATCACATAACTCATGTTGCAAGATTACCATATATATACTCGATGTTCTGGTCCGGGCGAGGTTCGAGATGTCAAATATATCAAATTGGATGAAACTACAACCCATCAGTTAACTCATGTTGGAAGATTACTATATACATACCTGATGTTCTGATCCGTGCCAGGTTCGAGGTGTCAAATTTATTAGATTGGATGAAACTGTAACCTATCACTCAACTCAGGTTACAAGATTACCATATACAAACCTGATGTTCTGGTCCGGGCGAGGTTCGAATTGTCAAATATATCAAATTGGATGAAACTGCAACCTATCACTCAACTCAGGTTACAAGATTACCATATACAGACCCGATGTTCTGGTCCGGGCAAGGTTCGAGGTTTCAAATATATCAAATTGGATGAAACTGCGACCTATCACTAAACTCATGTTGCAAGATTACCATATCCAGACCCGATGTTCTGGTCTTGTCTAGTCCAGGTTCGAGGTGTTAAATATATCAGATTGGATGAAACTGCAACCTTTCACTGAACTCAGGTTACAATATTACTATATACAGACCCGATGTTCTGGTCCGGGCCAGGTTCGAGGTGTCAAATATATCAGATTGGATGAAACTGCAACCAATCACTTAACTCATGTTGCAAGATTACCATATACATACCCGATGTTCTGGTCTGGTCCGGTCCAGATTCGAGGTGTCAAATATATTAGATTGGATGAAACTGCAACCTATCGCTGAACTCAGGTTACAAGATTACCATATACAGACCCGATGTTCTGTCCCGGGCGAGGTTCGAGGTGTCAAATACATGAAATTGGATGAAACTGCTACCTATCACTTAACTCATGTTGCAAGATTACCATATACAGATTCGATGTTCTGGTCTGGTCCGGTCCAGGTTCGAGGTGTCAAATATATCAGATTGGATGAAACTGCAACCTATCACTTAACTCAGGTTACAAGATTACCATATATAGACCCGATGTTCTGGTCCGGGCCAGGTTCGAGGTGTCAAATATATCAGATTGGATGAAACTGTAACCTATCACTTAACTCATGTTGCAAGATTACCATATACATACCCGATGTTCTGGTCTGGTCCGGTCCAGGTTCGAGGTGTCAAATATATTAGATTGGATGAAACTGCAACCTATCACTGAACTCAGTTTACAAGATTACCATATACAGACCCGATGTTCAGGCCCGGGCGAGGTTCGAGGTGTCAAATACATGAAATTGGATGAAACTGCAACCTATCACTTAACTCATGTTGCAAGATTACCATATACAAACTCGATGTTCTGGTCTGGTCCGGTCCAGGTTCGAGGTGTGAAATATATCATATTGGATGAAACTACAACCTATCACTGAACTCAGGTTGCAAGATTACCATATACATACCCGATATTCTGGTCCGGGCGATGTTCGAGGTGTCAAATATATCAGATTGGATGAAACTGCAACCTATCACTTAACTCATGTTGCAAGATTACCATATACAGACCCGATGTTCTGGTCCGTTCTAGGTTCAAGGTGTCAAATATATCAGATTGGATGAAACTGCAACCTAATACTGAACCCAGGTTGCAAGATTACCATATATATAGCCGATGTTCTGGTCCGGGTGAGGTTCGAGGTGTCAAATATATCAGATTGGATGAAACTGCAACCTATCACTGAACTCAGGTTGCAAGATTATCATATAAATACCCGATGTTTTGGTCCGGGCGAGGTTCGAGGTGTCAAATATATCATATTGGATGAAACTGCAACCTATCACTTAAATCAGATTGCAAAATTACCAGATACAGACCCGATGTTCTCATTCCGGCGAGGTTCTAGGAGTGAAATATATCATATTGGATGAAACTGCAACCTATCACTGAACTCAGGTTGCAAGATTAGTATATACAGACCCGATGTTCTGGTCCGGGTGAGGTTCGAGGTGTCAAATATATCAGATTGGATTAAACTGCAACCTATCACTTAACTCAGGTTGCAAGATTACCATATACAGACCCGATGTCCTGGTCCGGGCCAGGTTCGAGGTGTCAAATATATCATATTGGATGAAACTGCAACCTATCATTGAACTCAGGTTGCAAGATTACCATGTACAGACCCTATGTTCTCGTCCGGGCGAGTTTAGAGGTGTCACAGATATCAGATTGGATGAAACTGCAACCTATCACTTAACTCAGGTTCCAAGATTACCATATACAGACTCGATGTTCTCGTCCAGGCGAGGTTTGAGGTGTCAAATATATCAAATTGGATGAAACTTCAACCTGTCACTTAAGTCATACTAAAAGATTACTATATACAGACCTGATGTTCTTGTCCGGGCCAGGTTCGATATATCAGATTGGATTAAACTGCAACGTATCATTTAACTCAGGTTCCAAGATTACCATATACAGACTCGATGTTCTCGTCCAGGCGAGGTTCGAGGTGTCAAATATATCATATTGGATGAAACTGCAACCTATCACTGAACTCAGGTTGCAAGATTACCATATACAGACCCGATGTTCTCGTCCGGGCGAGTTTAGAGGTGTCACATATATCAGATTGGATGAAACTGCAACTTATCACTGAACTCAGGTTGCAAGATTACCATATACAGACCCGATGTTCTTGTCCGGGTGAGTTTCGAGGTGTCAAATATATCAAATTGGATGAAACTTCAACCTATCACTTAACTAATGCTGCAAGATTACCATATACATACCCGATGTTCTGGTCCGGTCCAGGTTCGAGGTGTCAAATATATCAGATTGGAGGAAACTGCAACTTATCACTTTACTCAAATTACAAGATTACCCTATACAGACCCGATGTTCTGGTCCGGGCCAGGTTCGAGGTGTCAAATATATCAGATTGGATGAAACTGCAACCTATCACTGAACTCAGGTTACAAGATTACCATATACAGACATGATGTTCTGGTCCGGGCAAGGTTCGAGGTTTCAAATATATCAAATTGGATGAAACTGCGACCTATCACTTCACTCATGTTGCAAGATTACCATATACAGACCCGATGTTCTGGTCTTGTCTGGTATAGGTTAGAGGTGTCAAATATATCAGATTAGATGAAATTGCAACCTTTCACTGAACTCAGGTTGCAAGATTACCATATACAGACCCGATGTTCTGTTCCGGGCCAGGTTCGAGTTGTCAAATATATCAGATTGGATGAAACTGCAACCTATCACATAACTCATGTTGCAAGATTACCATATATATACTCGATGTTCTGGTCCGGGCGAGGTTCGAGATGTCAAATATATCAAATTGGATGAAACTACAACCCATCAGTTAACTCATGTTGGAAGATTACTATATACATACCTGATGTTCTGATCCGTGCCAGGTTCGAGGTGTCAAATTTATTAGATTGGATGAAACTGTAACCTATCACTCAACTCAGGTTACAAGATTACCATATACAAACCTGATGTTCTGGTCCGGGCGAGGTTCGAATTGTCAAATATATCAAATTGGATGAAACTGCAACCTATCACTCAACTCAGGTTACAAGATTACCATATACAGACCCGATGTTCTGGTCCGGGCAAGGTTCGAGGTTTCAAATATATCAAATTGGATGAAACTGCGACCTATCACTAAACTCATGTTGCAAGATTACCATATCCAGACCCGATGTTCTGGTCTTGTCTAGTCCAGGTTCGAGGTGTTAAATATATCAGATTGGATGAAACTGCAACCTTTCACTGAACTCAGGTTACAATATTACTATATACAGACCCGATGTTCTGGTCCGGGCCAGGTTCGAGGTGTCAAATATATCAGATTGGATGAAACTGCAACCAATCACTTAACTCATGTTGCAAGATTACCATATACATACCCGATGTTCTGGTCTGGTCCGGTCCAGATTCGAGGTGTCAAATATATTAGATTGGATGAAACTGCAACCTATCGCTGAACTCAGGTTACAAGATTACCATATACAGACCCGATGTTCTGTCCCGGGCGAGGTTCGAGGTGTCAAATACATGAAATTGGATGAAACTGCTACCTATCACTTAACTCATGTTGCAAGATTACCATATACAGATTCGATGTTCTGGTCTGGTCCGGTCCAGGTTCGAGGTGTCAAATATATCAGATTGGATGAAACTGCAACCTATCACTTAACTCAGGTTACAAGATTACCATATATAGACCCGATGTTCTGGTCCGGGCCAGGTTCGAGGTGTCAAATATATCAGATTGGATGAAACTGTAACCTATCACTTAACTCATGTTGCAAGATTACCATATACATACCCGATGTTCTGGTCTGGTCCGGTCCAGGTTCGAGGTGTCAAATATATTAGATTGGATGAAACTGCAACCTATCACTGAACTCAGTTTACAAGATTACCATATACAGACCCGATGTTCAGGCCCGGGCGAGGTTCGAGGTGTCAAATACATGAAATTGGATGAAACTGCAACCTATCACTTAACTCATGTTGCAAGATTACCATATACAAACTCGATGTTCTGGTCTGGTCCGGTCCAGGTTCGAGGTGTGAAATATATCATATTGGATGAAACTACAACCTATCACTGAACTCAGGTTGCAAGATTACCATATACATACCCGATATTCTGGTCCGGGCGATGTTCGAGGTGTCAAATATATCAGATTGGATGAAACTGCAACCTATCACTTAACTCATGTTGCAAGATTACCATATACAGACCCGATGTTCTGGTCCGTTCTAGGTTCAAGGTGTCAAATATATCAGATTGGATGAAACTGCAACCTAATACTGAACCCAGGTTGCAAGATTACCATATATATAGCCGATGTTCTGGTCCGGGTGAGGTTCGAGGTGTCAAATATATCAGATTGGATGAAACTGCAACCTATCACTGAACTCAGGTTGCAAGATTATCATATAAATACCCGATGTTTTGGTCCGGGCGAGGTTCGAGGTGTCAAATATATCATATTGGATGAAACTGCAACCTATCACTTAAATCAGATTGCAAAATTACCAGATACAGACCCGATGTTCTCATTCCGGCGAGGTTCTAGGAGTGAAATATATCATATTGGATGAAACTGCAACCTATCACTGAACTCAGGTTGCAAGATTAGTATATACAGACCCGATGTTCTGGTCCGGGTGAGGTTCGAGGTGTCAAATATATCAGATTGGATTAAACTGCAACCTATCACTTAACTCAGGTTGCAAGATTACCATATACAGACCCGATGTCCTGGTCCGGGCCAGGTTCGAGGTGTCAAATATATCATATTGGATGAAACTGCAACCTATCATTGAACTCAGGTTGCAAGATTACCATGTACAGACCCTATGTTCTCGTCCGGGCGAGTTTAGAGGTGTCACAGATATCAGATTGGATGAAACTGCAACCTATCACTTAACTCAGGTTCCAAGATTACCATATACAGACTCGATGTTCTCGTCCAGGCGAGGTTTGAGGTGTCAAATATATCAAATTGGATGAAACTTCAACCTGTCACTTAAGTCATGCTAAAAGATTACTATATACAGACCTGATGTTCTTGTCCGGGCCAGGTTCGATATATCAGATTGGATTAAACTGCAACGTATCATTTAACTCAGGTTCCAAGATTACCATATACAGACTCGATGTTCTCGTCCAGGCGAGGTTCGAGGTGTCAAATATATCATATTGGATGAAACTGCAACCTATCACTGAACTCAGGTTGCAAGATTACCATATACAGACCCGATGTTCTCGTCCGGGCGAGTTTAGAGGTGTCACATATATCAGATTGGATGAAACTGCAACTTATCACTGAACTCAGGTTGCAAGATTACCATATACAGACCCGATGTTCTTGTCCGGGTGAGTTTCGAGGTGTCAAATATATCAAATTGGATGAAACTTCAACCTATCACTTAACTAATGCTGCAAGATAACCATATACATACCCGATGTTCTGGTCCGGTCCAGGTTCGAGGTGTCAAATATATCAGATTGGAGGAAACTGCAACTTATCACTTTACTCAAATTACAAGATTACCCTATACAGACCCGATGTTCTGGTCCGGGCCAGGTTCGAGGTGTCAAATATATCAGATTGGATGAAACTGCAACCTATCACTGAACTCAGGTTACAAGATTACCATATACAGACATGATGTTCTGGTCCGGGCAAGGTTCGAGGTTTCAAATATATCAAATTGGATGAAACTGCGACCTATCACTTCACTCATGTTGCAAGATTACCATATACAGACCCGATGTTCTGGTCTTGTCTGGTATAGGTTAGAGGTGTCAAATATATCAGATTAGATGAAATTGCAACCTTTCACTGAACTCAGGTTGCAAGATTACCATATACAGACCCGATGTTCTGGTCCGGGCCAGGTTCGAGTTGTCAAATATATCAGATTGGATGAAACTGCAACCTATCACATAACTCATGTTGCAAGATTACCATATATATACTCGATGTTCTGGTCCGGGCGAGGTTCGAGATGTCAAATATATCAAATTGGATGAAACTACAACCCATCAGTTAACTCATGTTGGAAGATTACTATATACATACCTGATGTTCTGATCCGTGCCAGGTTCGAGGTGTCAAATATATTAGATTGGATGAAACTGTAACCTATCACACAACTCAGGTTACAAGATTACCATATACAAACCTGATGTTCTGGTCCGGGCGAGGTTCGAATTGTCAAATATATCAAATTGGATGAAACTGCAACCTATCACTCAACTCAGGTTACAAGATTACCATATACAGACCCGATGTTCTGGTCCGGGCAAGGTTCGAGGTTTCAAATATATCAAATTGGATGAAACTGCGACCTATCACTAAACTCATGTTGCAAGATTACCATATCCAGACCCGATGTTCTGGTCTTGTCTAGTCCAGGTTCGAGGTGTTAAATATATCAGATTGGATGAAACTGCAACCTTTCACTGAACTCAGGTTACAATATTACTATATACAGACCCGATGTTCTGGTCCGGGCCAGGTTCGAGGTGTCAAATATATCAGATTGGATGAAACTGCAACCAATCACTTAACTCATGTTGCAAGATTACCATATACATACCCGATGTTCTGGTCTGGTCC
>NC_039363.1:34465484-34476872 GCF_003573695.1 Papaver somniferum | reverse complement strand
CATGAAATTGGATGAAACTGCAACCTATCACTTAACTCATGTTGCAAGATTACCATATACAAACTCGATGTTCTGGTCTGGTCCGGTCCAGGTTCGAGGTGTGAAATATATCATATTGGATGAAACTACAACCTATCACTGAACTCAGGTTGCAAGATTACCATATACATACCCGATGTTCTGGACCGGGCGAGGTTCAAGGTGTAAAATGTATCATATTGGATGAAACTGCATCCTATCACTGAACTCAGGTTGAAAGATTACCATATACATACCCGATGTTCTGGTCCGGGCGATGTTCGAGGTGTCAAATATATCATATTGGATGAAACTGCAACCTATCACTTAACTCAGGTTGCAAGATTACCAGATACAGACCCGATGTTCTCATCCTGGCGAGGTTCGAGGTGTGAAATATATCATATTGGATGAAACTGCAACCTATCACTGAATTCAGGTTGGAAGATTACTATATACAGACCCGATGTTCTGGTCCGTGCGAGGTTCGAGTTTCAAATATATCAAATTGGATGAAACTGCAACCTATCACTTAACTCATGCTGCAAGATTACCATATACAGACCCGATGTTCTGGTCCGGGCCAGGGTCGAGTCGTCAAATATATCAGATTGGATTAAACTGCAACCTATCACTTAATTCAGGTTGCAAGATTACCATATACAGACCCGATGTCCTGGTTCGGGCTAGGTTCGAGGTGTCAAATATATCATATTGGATGAAACTGCAACCCATCACTGAACTCAGGTTGCAAGATTACTATATACAGACCTGATGTTCTGGTCCGGGCCAGGTTCGAGGTATCAAATATATCAGATTGGATGAAACTGCAACCTATCACTTAACTCATGTTGGAAGATTACCATATAAAGACCTGATGTTCTCGTCCAGGCGAGGTTCGAGGTGTCACATATATCTATTTTGATGAAATTTCAACCTATCACTTAACTCATGATACAAGATTACCATTTACATACCCGATGTTCTGGTCCGGTCCAGGTTCGAGGTGTCAAATATATCAGATTAGAGGAAACTGCAACCTATCACTTAACTCAGGTTGCAAGATTACCATATACAGACCCGATGTTCTGGTCCGGGCCAGGTTCGAGGTGTAAAATATATCAGATTGGATGAAACTGCAGCTTATCACTGAACGCAGGTTGCAAGATTACCATATACAGACCCGATGTTGTGGTCCAGGCAAGGTTCGAGGTGTCAAATATATCATATTGGATGAAACTGCAACCTATCACTGAACTCAGGTTGCAAGATTACCATATACAGACCCGATGTTCTCGTCCAGGCGAGGTTCGAGGTGTCACATATATCAAATTTGATGAAACTTCAACCTATCACTTAACTCATGCTACAATATTACCATATACATACCCGATGTTCTGGTCCGGTCCAGGTTCGAGGTGTCAAATATATCAGATTAAAGTAAATTGCAACCTATCACTTAACTCAGGTTCCAAGATTACCATATAAAGTCCCGATGTTCTGGTTCGGGACAGGTTCGAGGTGTCAAATATATCATATTGGATGAAACTGCAACCTATCACTGAACTCAGGTTACAAGATTACCATATACAGACCCGATGTTCTGGTCTGGGCAAGGTTCGAGGTTTCAAATATATCAAATTGGATGAAATTGCGACCTATCACTTAATTCATGTTGCAAGATTACCATATACAGACACGATGTTTTGGTCTTGTCTAGTCCAGGTTCGAGGTGTCAAATATATCAGATTGGATGAAACTACAACCTTTCACTGAACTCAGGTTGCAAGATTACTATATATAGACCCGATGTCCTGGTCCGGGCCAGGTTCGAGGTGTCAAATATATCAGATTGGATGAAACTGAAACCTATCACTTAACTCATGTTGCAAGATTACCATATACAAACCCGATGTTCTGGTCCGGTCTAGGTTCGAGGTGTCAAATATATCAGATTGGATGAAAATGCAACCTATTACTGAATTCAGGTTGCAAGATTACCATATACAGACCTGATGTTCTGGTCTTGTCTGGTCCAGGTTCGTGGTGTCAAATATATCAGATTGGATGAAACTGGAACCTATCACTTAACTCAGGTTGCAAGATTACCATATACAGACCCGATGTTCTGGTCCGGGCAAGGTTCGAGGTGTCAAATATATTAGATTGGATGAAACTGCAACCTATCACTTAACTCATGTTGCAAGATTACCATATACAAACCCGATGTACTGGTCCGGTCTAGGTTCGAGGTGTCAAATATATCAGATTGGATGATAATGCAACCTATTACTGAATTCAGGTTGCAAGATTACCATATACATACCCGATGTACTGGTCCGGGTGAGGTTCTAGGTGTCAAATATATCAGATTGGATGAAACTGCAACCTATCACTGAACTCAAGTTACAAGATTAATATATACAGACCCGATGTTCTGGTCCAGGCAAGGTTCGAGGTTTTAAATATATAAAATTGGGTGAAACTGCAACCTATCACTTAACTCATGTGTCAAGATTACCATATACAGACCCGATGTTCTGGTCTTTTCTGGTCCAGGTTCGAGATGTCAAATATATTAGATTAGATGAAACTGCAACCTATCACTGAACTCAGGTTGCAAGATTACCATATACAGACCCGATGTTCTCGTCCGGGCGAGTTTATAGGTGTCACATATATCAGATTGGATGAAACTGCAACCTATCACTTAACTCAGGTTGCAAAATTATCATATATAGACCCGATGTTCTGGTCCGGGCCAGGTTCGAGGTGTCAAATATATCAGATTGGATGAAACTGCAACCTATCACTTAACTCAGGTTGCAAAATTATCATATACAAACCCGATGTTCTGGTCCGGGCCAAGTTCGAGGTGTCAAATATATCAGATTGGATGAAACTGCAACCTATCACTTAACTTTGGTTGCAAGATTACCATATACAGACCCGATGTTCTGGTCCGGGCTAGGTTCGAGGTGTAAAATATATCAGATTGGATGAAACTGCAGCTTATCACTGAACGCAGGTTGCAAGATTACCATATACAGACCCGATGTTGTGGTCCAGGCAAGGCTCTAGGTGTCAAATATATCATATTGGATGAAACTGCAACCTATCACTGAACTCAGGTTGCAAGATTACCATATACAGACCCGATGTTCTCGTCCGGGCGAGTTTTGAGGTGTCACATATATCAGATTGGATGAAACTGCAACCTATCACTTAACTCAGGTTGCAAGATTACCATATACAGACCCGATGTTCTCGTCCAGGCGAGGTTCGAGGTGTCACATATATCAAATTTGATGAAACTTCAACCTATCACTTAACTCATGCTACAATATTACCATATACATACCCGATGTTCTGGTCCGGTCCAGGTTCGAGGTGTCAAATATATCAGATTAAAGTAAATTGCAACCTATCACTGAACTCAGGTTACAAGATTACCATATACAGACCCGATGTTCTGGTCTGGGCAAGGTTCGAGGTTTCAAATATATCAAATTGGATGAAATTGCGACCTATCACTTAACTCATGTTGCAAGATTACCATATACAGACACGATGTTTTGGTCTTGTCTAGTCCAGGTTCGAGGTGTCAAATATATCAGATTGGATGAAACTGCAACCTTTCACTGAACTCAGGTTGCAAGATTACTATATATAGACCCGATGTCCTGGTCCGGGCCAGGTTCGAGGTGTCAAATATATCAGATTGGATGAAACTGAAACCTATCACTTAACTCATGTTGCAAGATTACCATATACAAACCCGATGTTCTGGTCCGGTCTAGGTTTGAGGTGTCAAATATATCAGATTGGATGAAAATGCAACCTATTACTGAATTCAGGTTGCAAGATTACCATATACAGACCTGATGTTCTGGTCTTGTCTGGTCCAGGTTCGTGGTGTCAAATATATCAGATTGGATGAAACTGCAACCTATCACTTAACTCAGGTTGCAAGATTACCATATACAGACCCGATGTTCTGGTCCGGGCCAGGTTCGAGGTGTCAAATATATTAGATTAGATGAAACTGCAACCTATCACTTAACTCATGTTGCAAGATTACCATATACAAACCCGATGTACTGGTCCGGTCTAGGTTCGAGGTGTCAAATATATCAGATTGGATGAAAATGCAACCTATTACTGAATTCAGGTTGCAAGATTACCATATACATACCCGATGTACTGGTCCGGGTGAGGTTCTAGGTGTCAAATATATCAGATTGGATGAAACTGCAACCTATCACTGAACTCAAGTTACAAGATTAATATATACAGACCCGATGTTCTAGTCCAGGCAAGGTTCGAGGTTTCAAATATATAAAATTGGGTGAAACTGCAACCTATCACCTAACTCATGTGTCAAGATTACCATATACAGACCCGATGTTCTGGTCTTTTCTGGTCCAGGTTCGAGATGTCAAATATATTAGATTGGATGAAACTGCAACCTATCACTGAACTCAGGTTGCAAGATTACCATATACAGACCCGATGTTCTCGTCCGGGCGAGTTTAGAGGTGTCACATATATCAGATTGGATGAAACTGCAACCTATCACTTAACTCAGGTTGCAAAATTATCATATATAGACCCGATGTTCTGGTCCGGGCCAGGTTCGAGGTCTCAAATATATCAGATTGGATGAAACTGCAACCTATCACTTAACTCAGGTTGCAAAATTATCATATACCGACCCGATGTTCTGGTCCGGGCCAAGTTCGAGGTGTCAAATATATCAGATTGGATGAAACTGCAACCTATCACTTAACTTAGGTTGCAAGATTACCATATACAGACCCGATGTTCTGGTCCGGTCCAGTTTCGAGGTGTGAAATATATCAGATTGGATGAAACTGCAACCTATCACTGAACTCAGGTTACAAGATTACCATATACAGAACCGATGTTTTGGTCCGATCCAGGTTCGAGGTGTAAAATATATCATATTGGATGAAACTTCAACCTACCACTGAACTCAGGTTGCAAGATTATCATATACATACCCGATGTTGTAAACCGGGCGAGGTTCAAGGTGTCAAATATATCATATTGGATGAAACTGCAACTTATCACTTAACTAATGTTGCAAGATTACCATATACAGACCCGATGTTCTGGTACAGGCTAGGTTCGAGGTGTCAAATATATCAGATTGGATGAAACTGCAACCTTTTACTGAACTCATGTTACAAGATTACCATATACAGACCTGATGTTCTGGTCCGAGCGAGGTTCGAGGTGTCAAATATATCAAATTGGATGAAACTGCAACCTATCACTTAACTCATGTTGCAAGATTACCATATACAGACCCGATGTTCTGGTCTGGTCAGGTGCAGGTTCGAGGTGTCAAATATATCAGATTGGATGAAACTGCAACCTATCCCTTAACTCAGGTTGCAAAATTACCATATACAGACCCGATGTTCTGGTCCGGGCCAGGTTCGAGGTGTCAAATATATCAGATTGGATGAAGTTGCAACCTATCACTTAACTCAGGTTGCAAGATTACCATATACAGACCCGATGTTCTGTTCCGGGACAGGTTCGAGGTGTCAAATATATTAGATTGGATAAAACTGCAACCTATCACTGAACTCAGGTTGGAAGATTACCATGTACAAACCCGATGTTCTCGTCTGGGCGAGGTTCGAGGTGTCAAATATATCAGATTGGATGAAACTGCAACCTATCACTTAACTCATGTTGCAATATTACCATATACAGACCCGATGTTCTGGTCTGGTCCGGTTCTGGTTCGAGGTGTCAAAAATATCAGATTGGATGAAACTGCAACCTATCACTTAACTCATGTTGCAAGATTACCATATACAGACCCGATGTTCTGGTTCGTTCTAGGTTCAAGGTGTCAAATATATCAGATTGGATGAAACTGCAACCTAATACTGAACCCAGGTTGCAAGATTACCATATACATAGCCGATGTTCTGGTCCGGGTGAGGTTCGAGGTGTCAAATATATCAGATTGGATGAAACTGCAACCTATCACTGAACTCAGGTTGCAAGATTATCATATACATACCCGATGTTCTGGTCCGGGCGAGGTTCGAGGTGTAAAATATATCATATTGGATGAAACTGCAACCTATCACTTAAATCAGATTGCAAAATTACCAGATACAGACCCGATGTTCTCATTCCGGCGAGGTTCTAGGAGTGAAATATATCATATTGGATGAAACTGCAACCTATCACTTAACTCAGGTTGCAAGATTACCATATACAGACCCGATGTCCTGGTCCGGGCCAGGTTCGAGGTGTCAAATATATCATACTGGATGAAACTGCAACCTATCACTGAACTCAGGTTGCAAGATTACCATGTACAGACCCTATGTTCTCGTCCGGGCGAGTTTAGAGGTGTCACAGATATCAGATTGGATGAAACTGCAACCTATCACTTAACTCAGGTTCCAAGATTACCATATACAGACTCGATGTTCTCGTCCAGGCGAGGTTTGAGGTGTCAAATATATCAAATTGGATGAAACTTCAACCTGTCACTTAAGTCATGCTAAAAGATTACTATATACAGACCTGATGTTCTTGTCCGGGCCAGGTTCGATATATCAGATTGGATTAAACTGCAACCTATCATTTAACTCAGGTTCCAAGATTACCATATACAGACTCGATGTTCTCGTCCAGGCGAGGTTTGAGGTGTCAAATATATCAAATTGGATGAAACTTCAACCTGTCACTTAAGTCATGCTAAAAGATTACTATATACAGACCTGATGTTCTTTTCCGGGCCAGGTTCGATATATCAGATTGGATTAAACTGTAACCTATCATTTAACTCAGGTTCCAAGATTACCATATACAGACTCGATGTTCTCGTCCAGGCGAGGTTCGAGGTGTCAAATATATCATATTGGATGAAACTGCAACCTATCACTGAACTCAGGTTGCAAGATTACCATATACAGACCCGATGTTCTCGTCCGGGCGAGTTTAGAGGTGTCACATATATCAGATTGGATGAAACTGCAACTTATCACTGAACTCAGGTTGCAAGATTACCATATACAGACCCGATGTTCTTGTCCGGGCGAATTTCGAGGTGTCAAATATATCAAATTGGATGAAACTTCAACCTATCACTTAACTAATGCTGCAAGATTACCATATACATACCCGATGTCCTGGTCCGGTCCAGGTTCGAGGTGTCAAATATATCAGATTGGAGGAAACTGCAACTTATCACTTTACTCAAATTACAAGATTACCATATACAGACCCGATGTTCTGGTCCGGGCCAGGTTCGAGGTGTCAAATATATCAGATTGGATGAAACTGCAACCTATCACTGAACTCAGGTTACAAGATTACCATATACAGACCTGATGTTCTGGTCCGGGCAAGGTTCGAGGTTTCAAATATATCAAATTGGATGAAACTGTGACCTATCACTTAACTCATGTTGCAAGATTACCATATACAGACCCGATGTTCTGGTCTTGTCTGGTATAGGTTAGAGGTGTCAAATATATCAGATTAGATGAAATTGCAACCTTTCACTGAACTCAGGTTGCAAGATTACCATATACATACCCGATGTTCTGGTCCGGGCCAGGTTCGAGTTGTCAAATATATCAGATTGGATGAAACTGCAACCTATCACATAACTCATGTTGCAAGATTACCATATATATACTCGATGTTCTGGTCCGGGCGAGGTTCGAGATGTCAAATATATCAAATTGGATGAAACTACAACCCATCACTTAACTCATGTTGGAAGATTACTATATACATACCTGATGTTCTGATCCGTGCCAGGTTCGAGGTGTCAAATATATTAGATTGGATGAAACTGCAACCTATCACTCAACTCAGGTTACAAGATTACCATATACAAACCTGATGTTCTGGTCCGGGCGAGGTTCGAATTGTCAAATATATCAAATTGGATGAAACTGCAACCTATCACTCAACTCAGGTTACAAAATTACCATATACAGACCCGATGTTCTGGTCCGGGCAAGGTTCGAGGTTTCAAATATATCAAATTGGATGAAACTGCGACCTATCACTAAACTCATGTTGCAAGATTACCATATCCAGACCCGATGTTCTGGTCTTGTCTAGTCCAGGTTCGAGGTGTTAAATATATCAGATTGGATGAAACTGCAACCTTTCACTGAACTCAGGTTGCAATATTACTATATACAGACCCGATGTTCTGGTCCGGGCCAGGTTCGAGGTGTCAAATATATCAGATTGGATGAAACTGCAACCTATCACTTAACTCATGTTGCAAGATTACCATATACATACCCGATGTTCTGGTCTGGTCCGGTCCAGGTTCGAGGTGTCAAATATATTAGATTGGATGAAACTGCAACCTATCACTGAACTCAGGTTACAAGATTACCATATACAGACCCGATGTTCTGTCCCGGGCGAGGTTCGAGGTGTCAAATACATAAAATTGGATGAAACTGCTACCTATCACTTAACTCATGTTGCAAGATTACCATATACAGACCCGATGTTCTGGTCTGGGCAAGGTTCGAGGTTTCAAATATATCAAATTGGATGAAATTGCGACCTATCACTTAACTCATGTTGCAAGATTACCATATACAGACACGATGTTTTGGTCTTGTCTAGTCCAGGTTCGAGGTGTCAAATATATCAGATTGGATGAAACTGCAACCTTTCACTGAACTCAGGTTGCAAGATTACTATATATAGACCCGATGTCCTGGTCCGGGCCAGGTTCGAGGTGTCAAATATATCAGATTGGATGAAACTGAAACCTATCACTTAACTCATGTTGCAAGATTACCATATACAAACCCGATGTTCTGGTCCGGTCTAGGTTTGAGGTGTCAAATATATCAGATTGGATGAAAATGCAACCTATTACTGAATTCAGGTTGCAAGATTACCATATACATACCCGATGTACTGGTCCGGGTGAGGTTCTAGGTGTCAAATATATCAGATTGGATGAAACTGCAACCTATCACTGAACTCAAGTTACAAGATTAATATATACAGACCCGATGTTCTAGTCCAGGCAAGGTTCGAGGTTTCAAATATATAAAATTGGGTGAAACTGCAACCTATCACCTAACTCATGTGTCAAGATTACCATATACAGACCCGATGTTCTGGTCTTTTCTGGTCCAGGTTCGAGATGTCAAATATATTAGATTGGATGAAACTGCAACCTATCACTGAACTCAGGTTGCAAGATTACCATATACAGACCCGATGTTCTCGTCCGGGCGAGTTTAGAGGTGTCACATATATCAGATTGGATGAAACTGCAACCTATCACTTAACTCAGGTTGCAAAATTATCATATATAGACCCGATGTTCTGGTCCGGGCCAGGTTCGAGGTGTCAAATATATCAGATTGGATGAAACTGCAACCTATCACTTAACTCAGGTTGCAAAATTATCATATACAAACCCGATGTTCTGGTCCGGGCCAAGTTCGAGGTGTCAAATATATCAGATTGGATGAAACTGCAACCTATCACTTAACTTTGGTTGCAAGATTACCATATACAGACCCGATGTTCTGGTCCGGGCTAGGTTCGAGGTGTAAAATATATCAGATTGGATGAAACTGCAGCTTATCACTGAACGCAGGTTGCAAGATTACCATATACAGACCCGATGTTGTGGTCCAGGCAAGGCTCTAGGTGTCAAATATATCATATTGGATGAAACTGCAACCTATCACTGAACTCAGGTTGCAAGATTACCATATACAGACCCGATGTTCTCGTCCGGGCGAGTTTTGAGGTGTCACATATATCAGATTGGATGAAACTGCAACCTATCACTTAACTCAGGTTGCAAGATTACCATATACAGACCCGATGTTCTCGTCCAGGCGAGGTTCGAGGTGTCACATATATCAAATTTGATGAAACTTCAACCTATCACTTAACTCATGCTACAATATTACCATATACATACCCGATGTTCTGGTCCGGTCCAGGTTCGAGGTGTCAAATATATCAGATTAAAGTAAATTGCAACCTATCACTTAACTCAGGTTCCAAGATTACCATATAAAGTCCCGATGTTCTGGTTCGGGACAGGTTCGAGGTGTCAAATATATCATATTGGATGAAACTGCAACCTATCACTGAACTCAGGTTACAAGATTACCATATACAGACCCGATGTTCTGGTCTGGGCAAGGTTCGAGGTTTCAAATATATCAAATTGGATGAAATTGCGACCTATCACTTAATTCATGTTGCAAGATTACCATATACAGACACGATGTTTTGGTCTTGTCTAGTCCAGGTTCGAGGTGTCAAATATATCAGATTGGATGAAACTACAACCTTTCACTGAACTCAGGTTGCAAGATTACTATATATAGACCCGATGTCCTGGTCCGGGCCAGGTTCGAGGTGTCAAATATATCAGATTGGATGAAACTGAAACCTATCACTTAACTCATGTTGCAAGATTACCATATACAAACCCGATGTTCTGGTCCGGTCTAGGTTCGAGGTGTCAAATATATCAGATTGGATGAAAATGCAACCTATTACTGAATTCAGGTTGCAAGATTACCATATACAGACCTGATGTTCTGGTCTTGTCTGGTCCAGGTTCGTGGTGTCAAATATATCAGATTGGATGAAACTGCAACCTATCACTTAACTCAGGTTGCAAGATTACCATATACAGACCCGATGTTCTGGTCCGGGCCAGGTTCGAGGTGTCAAATATATTAGATTAGATGAAACTGCAACCTATCACTTAACTCATGTTGCAAGATTACCATATACAAACCCGATGTACTGGTCCGGTCTAGGTTCGAGGTGTCAAATATATCAGATTGGATGAAAATGCAACCTATTACTGAATTCAGGTTGCAAGATTACCATATACATACCCGATGTACTGGTCCGGGTGAGGTTCTAGGTGTCAAATATATCAGATTGGATGAAACTGCAACCTATCACTGAACTCAAGTTACAAGATTAATATATACAGACCCGATGTTCTGGTCCAGGCAAGGTTCGAGGTTTTAAATATATAAAATTGGGTGAAACTGCAACCTATCACTTAACTCATGTGTCAAGATTACCATATACAGACCCGATGTTCTGGTCTTTTCTGGCCCAAGTTCGAGATGTCAAATATATTAGATTGGATGAAACTGCAACCTATCACTGAACTTAGGTTGCAAGATTACCATATACAGACCCGATGTTCTCGTCCGGGCGAGTTTAGAGGTGTCACATATATCAGATTGGATGAAACTGCAACCTATCACTTAACTCAGGTTGCAAAATTATCATATATAGACCCGATGTTCTGGTCCGGGCCAGGTTCGAGGT
>NC_039363.1:34454272-34460630 GCF_003573695.1 Papaver somniferum | reverse complement strand
GGCGAGGTTCGAGGTGTCAAATATATCATATTGGATGAAACTGCAACCTATCACTTAAATCAGATTGCAAAATTACCAGATACAGACCCGATGTTCTCATTCCGGCGAGGTTCTAGGAGTGAAATATATCATATTGGATGAAACTGCAACCTATCACTGAACTCAGGTTGCAAGATTAGTATATACAGACCCGATGTTCTGGTCCGGGTGAGGTTCGAGGTGTCAAATATATCAGATTGGATTAAACTGCAACCTATCACTTAACTCAGGTTGCAAGATTACCATATACAGACCCGATGTCCTGGTCCGGGCCAGTTTCGAGGTGTCAAATATATCATACTGGATGAAACTGCAACCTATCACTGAACTCAGGTTGCAAGATTACCATGTACAGACCCTATGTTCTCGTCCGGGCGAGTTTAGAGGTGTCACAGATATCAGATTGGATGAAACTGCAACCTATCACTTAACTCAGGTTCCAAGATTACCATATACAGACTCGATGTTCTCGTCCAGGCGAGGTTTGAGGTGTCAAATATATCAAATTGGATGAAACTTCAACCTGTCACTTAAGTCATGCTAAAAGATTACTATATACAGACCTGATGTTCTTGTCCGGGCCAGGTTCGATATATCAGATTGGATTAAACTGCAACCTATCATTTAACTCAGGTTCCAAGATTACCATATACAGACTCGATTTTCTCGTCCAAGCGAGGTTCGAGGTGTCAAATATATCATATTGGATGAAACTGCAACCTATCACTGAACTCAGGTTGCAAGATTACCATATACAGACCCGATGTTCTCGTCCGGGCGAGTTTAGAGGTGTCACATATATCAGATTGGATGAAACTGCAACTTATCACTGAACTCAGGTTGCAAGATTACCATATACAGACCCGATGTTCTTGTCCGGGCGAATTTCGAGGTGTCAAATATATCAAATTGGATGAAACTTCAACCTATCACTTAACTAATGCTGCAAGATTACCATATACATACCCGATGTCCTGGTCCGGTCCAGGTTCGAGGTGTCAAATATATCAGATTGGAGGAAACTGCAACTTATCACTTTACTCAAATTACAAGATTACCATATACAGACCCGATGTTCTGGTCCGGGCCAGGTTCGAGGTGTCAAATATATCAGATTGGATGAAACTGCAACCTATCACTGAACTCAGGTTACAAGATTACCATATACAGACCTGATGTTCTGGTCCGGGCAAGGTTCGAGGTTTCAAATATATCAAATTGGATGAAACTGTGACCTATCACTTAACTCATGTTGCAAGATTACCATATACAGACCCGATGTTCTGGTCTTGTCTGGTATAGGTTAGAGGTGTCAAATATATCAGATTAGATGAAATTGCAACCTTTCACTGAACTCAGGTTGCAAGATTACCATATACATACCCGATGTTCTGGTCCGGGCCAGGTTCGAGTTGTCAAATATATCAGATTGGATGAAACTGCAACCTATCACATAACTCATGTTGCAAGATTACCATATATATACTCGATGTTCTGGTCCGGGCGAGGTTCGAGATGTCAAATATATCAAATTGGATGAAACTACAACCCATCACTTAACTCATGTTGGAAGATTACTATATACATACCTGATGTTCTGATCCGTGCCAGGTTCGAGGTGTCAAATATATTAGATTGGATGAAACTGCAACCTATCACTCAACTCAGGTTACAAGATTACCATATACAAACCTGATGTTCTGGTCCGGGCGAGGTTCGAATTGTCAAATATATCAAATTGGATGAAACTGCAACCTATCACTCAACTCAGGTTACAAAATTACCATATACAGACCCGATGTTCTGGTCCGGGCAAGGTTCGAGGTTTCAAATATATCAAATTGGATGAAACTGCGACCTATCACTAAACTCATGTTGCAAGATTACCATATCCAGACCCGATGTTCTGGTCTTGTCTAGTCCAGGTTCGAGGTTTTAAATATATCAGATTGGATGAAACTGCAACCTTTCACTGAACTCAGGTTGCAATATTACTATATACAGACCCGATGTTCTGGTCCGGGCCAGGTTCGAGGTGTCAAATATATCAGATTGGATGAAACTGCAACCTATCACTTAACTCATGTTGCAAGATTACCATATACATACCCGATGTTCTGGTCTGGTCCGGTCCAGGTTCGAGGTGTCAAATATATTAGATTGGATGAAACTGCAACCTATCACTGAACTCAGGTTACAAGATTACCATATACAGACCCGATGTTCTGTCCCGGGCGAGGTTCGAGGTGTCAAATACATAAAATTGGATGAAACTGCTACCTATCACTTAACTCATGTTGCAAGATTACCATATACATACTCGATGTTCTGGTCTGGTCCGGTCCAGGTTCGAGGTGTCAAATATATCAGATTGGATGAAACTGCAACCTATCACTTAACTCAGGTTACAAGATTACCATATATAGACCCGATGTTCTGGTCCGGGCTAGGTTCGAGGTGTCAAATATATCAGATTGGATGAAACTGCAATCTATCACTTAACTCATGTTGCAAGATTACCATATACATACCCGATGTTCTGGTCTGGTCCGGTCCAGGTTCTAGGTGTCAAATATATTAGATAGGATGAAACTGCAACCTATCACTGAACTCAGTTTACAAGATTACCATATACAGACCCGATGTTCTGGCCCGGGCGAGGTTCGAGGTGTCAAATACATGAAATTGGATGAAACTGCAACCTATCACTTAACTCATGTTGCAAGATTACCATATACAAACTCGATGTTCTGGTCTGGTCCGGTCCAGGTTCGAGGTGTGAAATATATCATATTGGATGAAACTACAACCTATCACTGAACTCAGGTTGCAAGATTACCATATACATACCCGATATTCTGGTCCGGGCGATGTTCGAGGTGTCAAATATATCAGATTGGATGAAACTGCAACCTATCACTTAACTCATGTTGCAAGATTACCATATACAGACCCGATGTTCTGGTCCGTTCTAGGTTCAAGGTGTCAAATATATCAGATTGGATGAAACTGCAACCTAATACTGAACCCAGGTTGCAAGATTACCATATACATAGCCGATGTTCTGGTCCGGGTGAGGTTCGAGGTGTCAAATATATCAGATTGGATGAAACTGCAACCTATCACTGAACTCAGGTTGCAAGATTATCATATACATACCCGATGTTCTGGTCCGGGCGAGGTTCGAGGTGTAAAATATATCATATTGGATGAAACTGCAACCTATCACTTAAATCAGATTGCAAAATTACCAGATACAGACCCGATGTTCTCATTCCGGCGAGGTTCTAGGAGTGAAATATATCATATTGGATGAAACTGCAACCTATCACTGAACTCAGGTTGCAAGATTAGTATATACAGACCCGATGTTCTGGTCCGGGTGAGGTTCGAGGTGTCAAATATATCAGATTGGATTAAACTGCAACCTATCACTTAACTCAGGTTGCAAGATTACCATATACAGACCCGATGTCCTGGTCCGGGCCAGGTTCGAGGTGTCAAATATATCATACTGGATGAAACTGCAACCTATCACTGAACTCAGGTTGCAAGATTACCATGTACAGACCCTATGTTCTCGTCCGGGCGAGTTTAGAGGTGTCACAGATATCAGATTGGATGAAACTGCAACCTATCACTTAACTCAGGTTCCAAGATTACCATATACAGACTCGATGTTCTCGTCCAGGCGAGGTTTGAGGTGTCAAATATATCAAATTGGATGAAACTTCAACCTGTCACTTAAGTCATGCTAAAAGATTACTATATACAGACCTGATGTTCTTGTCCGGGCCAGGTTCGATATATCAGATTGGATTAAACTGCAACCTATCATTTAACTCAGGTTCCAAGATTACCATATACAGACTCGATGTTCTCGTCCAGGCGAGGTTTGAGGTGTCAAATATATCAAATTGGATGAAACTTCAACCTGTCACTTAAGTCATGCTAAAAGATTACTATATACAGACCTGATGTTCTTTTCCGGGCCAGGTTCGATATATCAGATTGGATTAAACTGTAACCTATCATTTAACTCAGGTTCCAAGATTACCATATACAGACTCGATGTTCTCGTCCAGGCGAGGTTCGAGGTGTCAAATATATCATATTGGATGAAACTGCAACCTATCACTGAACTCAGGTTGCAAGATTACCATATACAGACCCGATGTTCTCGTCCGGGCGAGTTTAGAGGTGTCACATATATCAGATTGGATGAAACTGCAACTTATCACTGAACTCAGGTTGCAAGATTACCATATACAGACCCGATGTTCTTGTCCGGGAGAATTTCGAGGTGTCAAATATATCAAATTGGATGAAACTTCAACCTATCACTTAACTAATGCTGCAAGATTACCATATACATACCCGATGTTCTGGTCCGGTCCAGGTTCGAGGTGTCAAATATATCAGATTGGAGGAAACTGCAACTTATCACTTTACTCAAATTACAAGATTACCATATACAGACCCGATGTTCTGGTCCGGGCCAGGTTCGAGGTGTCAAATATATCAGATTGGATGAAACTGCAACCTATCACTGAACTCAGGTTACAAGATTACCATATACAAACCTGATGTTATGGTCCGGGCAAGGTTCGAGGTTTCAAATATATCAAATTGGATGAAACTGTGACCTATCACTTAACTCATGTTGCAAGATTACCATATACAGACCCGATGTTCTGGTCTTGTCTGGTATAGGTTAGAGGTGTCAAATATATCAGATTAGATGAAATTGCAACCTTTCACTGAACTCAGGTTGCAAGATTACCATATACATACCCGATGTTCTGGTCCGGGCCAGGTTCGAGTTGTCAAATATATCAGATTGGATGAAACTGCAACCTATCACATAACTCATGTTGCAAGATTACCATATATATACTCGATGTTCTGGTCCGGGAGAGGTTCGAGATGTCAAATATATCAAATTGGATGAAACTACAACCCATCACTTAACTCATGTTGGAAGATTACTATATACATACCTGATGTTCTGATCCGTGCCAGGTTCGAGGTGTCAAATATATTAGATTGGATGAAACTGCAACCTATCACTCAACTCAGGTTACAAGATTACCATATACAAACCTGATGTTCTGGTCCGGGCGAGGTTCGAATTGTCAAATATATCAAATTGGATGAAACTGCAACCTATCACTCAACTCAGGTTACAAAATTACCATATACAGACCCGATGTTCTGGTCCGGGCAAGGTTCGAGGTTTCAAATATATCAAATTGGATGAAACTGCGACCTATCACTAAACTCATGTTGCAAGATTACCATATCCAGACCCGATGTTCTGGTCTTGTCTAGTCCAGGTTCGAGGTGTTAAATATATCAGATTGGATGAAACTGCAACCTTTCACTGAACTCAGGTTGCAATATTACTATATACAGACCCGATGTTCTGGTCCGGGCCAGGTTCGAGGTGTCAAATATATCAGATTGGATGAAACTGCAACCTATCACTTAACTCATGTTGCAAGATTACCATATACATACCCGATGTTCTGGTCTGGTCCGGTCCAGGTTCGAGGTGTCAAATATATTAGATTGGATGAAACTGCAACCTATCACTGAACTCAGGTTACAAGATTACCATATACAGACCCGATGTTCTGTCCCGGGCGAGGTTCGAGGTGTCAAATACATAAAATTGGATGAAACTGCTACCTATCACTTAACTCATGTTGCAAGATTACCATATACATACTCGATGTTCTGGTCTGGTCCGGTCCAGGTTCGAGGTGTCAAATATATCAGATTGGATGAAACTGCAACCTATCACTTAACTCAGGTTACAAGATTACCATATATAGACCCGATGTTCTGGTCCGGGCTAGGTTCGAGGTGTCAAATATATCAGATTGGATGAAACTGCAATCTATCACTTAACTCATGTTGCAAGATTACCATATACATACCCGATGTTCTGGTCTGGTCCGGTCCAGGTTCTAGGTGTCAAATATATTAGATAGGATGAAACTGCAACCTATCACTGAACTCAGTTTACAAGATTACCATATACAGACCCGATGTTCTGGCCCGGGCGAGGTTCGAGGTGTCAAATACATGAAATTGGATGAAACTGCAACCTATCACTTAACTCATGTTGCAAGATTACCATATACAAACTCGATGTTCTGGTCTGGTCCGGTCCAGGTTCGAGGTGTGAAATATATCATATTGGATGAAACTACAACCTATCACTGAACTCAGGTTGCAAGATTACCATATACATACCCGATATTCTGGTCCGGGCGATGTTCGAGGTGTCAAATATATCAGATTGGATGAAACT
>NC_039363.1:34401150-34454238 GCF_003573695.1 Papaver somniferum | reverse complement strand
ATTACCAGATACAGACCCGATGTTCTCATCCTGGCGAGGTTCGAGGTGTGAAATATATCATATTGGATGAAACTGCAACCTATCACTGAATTCAGGTTGGAAGATTACTATATACAGACCCGATGTTCTGGTCCGTGCGAGGTTCGAGTTTCAAATATATCAAATTGGATGAAACTGCAACCTATCACTTAACTCATGCTGCAAAATTACCATATACAGACCCGATGTTCTGGTCCGGGCCAGGGTCGAGTCGTCAAATATATCAGATTGGATTAAACTGCAACCTATCACTTAATTCAGGTTGCAAGATTACCATATACAGACCCGATGTCCTGGTTCGGGCTAGGTTCGAGGTGTCAAATATATCATATTGGATGAAACTGCAACCCATCACTGAACTCAGGTTGCAAGATTACCATATACAGACCTGATGTTCTGATCCGGGCCAGGTTCGAGGTATCAAATATATCAGATTGGATGAAACTGCAACCTATCACTTAACTCATGTTGGAAGATTACCATATAAAGACCTGATGTTCTCGTCCAGGCAAGGTTCGAGGTGTCACATATATCAATTTTGATGAAATTTCAACCTATCACTTAACTCATGATACAAGATTACCATTTACATACCCGATGTTCTGGTCCGGTCCAGGTTCGAGGTGTCAAATATATCAGATTAGAGGAAACTGCAACCTATCACTTAACTCAGGTTGCAAGATTACCATATACAGACCCGATGTTCTGGTCCGGGCCAGGTTCGAGGTGTAAAATATATCAGATTGGATGAAACTGCAGCTTATCACTGAACACAGGTTGCAAGATTACCATATACAGACCCGATGTTGTGGTCCCGGCAAGGTTCGAGGTGTCAAATATATCATATTGGATGAAACTGCAACCTATCACTGAACTAAGGTTGCAAGATTACCATATACAGACCCGATGTTCTCGTCCGGGCGAGTTTAGAGGTGTCACATATATCAGATTGGATGAAACTGCAACCTATCACTTAACTCAGGTTGCAAGATTACCATATACAGACCCGATGTTCTCGTCCAGGCGAGGTTGAGGTGTCACATATATCAAATTTGATGAAACTTCAACCTATTACTTAACTCATGCTACAATATTACCATATACATACCCGATGTTCTGGTCCGGTCCAGGTTCGAGGTGTCAAATATATCAGATTAAAGTAAATTGCAACCTATCACTTAACTCAGGTTCCAAGATTACCATATAAAGTCCCGATGTTCTGGTTCGGGACAGGTTCGAGGTGTCAAATATATCATATTGGATGAAACTGCAACCTATCACTGAACTCAGGTTACAAGATTACCATATACAGACCCGATGTTCTGGTCTGGGCAAGGTTCGAGGTTTCAAATATATCAAATTGGATGAAATTGCGACCTATCACTTAACTCATGTTGCAATATTACCATATACAGACACGATGTTTTGGTCTTGTCTAGTCCAGGTTCGAGGTGTCAAATATATCAGATTGTATGAAACTGCAACCTTTCACTGAACTCCGGTTGCAAGATTACTATATATAGACCCGATGTCCTGGTCCGGGCCAGGTTCGAGGTGTCAAATATATCAGATTGGATGAAACTGAAACCTATCACTTAACTCATGTTGCAAGATTACCATATACAAACCCGATGTTCTGGTCCGGTCTAGGTTCGAGGTGTCAAATATATCAGATTGGATGAAAATGCAACCTATTACTGAATTCAGGTTGCAAGATTACCATATACAGACCTGATGTTCTGGTCTTGTCTGGTCCAGGTTCGTGGTGTCAAATATATCAGATTGGATGAAACTGCAACCTATCACTTAACTCAGGTTGCAAGATTACCATATACAGACCCGATGTTCTGGTCCGGGCCAGGTTCGAGGTGTCAAATATATTAGATTGCATGAAACTGCAACCTATCACTTAACTCATGTTGTAAGATTACCATATACAAACCCGATGTACTGGTCCGGTCTAGGTTCGAGGTGTCAAATATATCAGATTGGATGAAAATGCAACCTATTACTGAATTCAGGTTGCAAGATTACCATATACATACCCGATGTACTGGTCCGGGTGAGGTTCTAGGTGTCAAATATATCAGATTGGATGAAACTGCAACCTATCACTGAACTCAGGTTACAAGATTACCATATAAAGTCCCGATGTTCTGGTTCGGGCCAGGATCGAGGTGTCAAATATATCATATTATATGTAACTTCAACCTATCACTGAACTCAGGTTACAAGATTACCATACACAGACCCGATGTTCTGGTCCGGGCAAGGTTCGAGGTTTCAAATATATCAAATTGGATGAAACTGCGACCTATCACTAAACTCATGTTGCAAGATTACCATATAAAGACCCGATGTTCTGGTCTTGTCTAGTCCAGGTTCGAGGTGTCAAATATATCAGATTGGATGAAAATGCAACCTATTACTGAATTCAGGTTGCAAGATTACCATATACATACCCGATGTACTGGTCCGGGTGAGGTTCTAGGTGTCAAATATATCAGATTGGATGAAACTGCAACCTATCACTAAACTCAGGTTACAAGATTACCATATACAGACCCGATGTTCTCATCCTGGCGAGGTTCGAGGTGTGAATGATATCATATTGGATGAAACTGCAACCTATCACTGAACTCATGTTGCAAGATTAATATATACAGACCTGATGTTCTGGTCCGTGCGAGGTTCGAGGTTTCAAATATATCAAATTGGATGAAACTGCAACCTATCACTTAACTCAGGTTGCAAGATTACCATATACAGACCCGATATTCTGGTCCGGGCCAGGTTCGAGGTGTCAAATATATTAGATTGGATGAAACTGCAACCTATCACTTAACTCATGTTGCAAGATTACCATATAAAAACCCGATGTTCTGGTCCGGTCTAGGTTCGAGGTGTCAAATATATCAGATTGGATGAAAATGCAACCTATTACTGAATTCAGGTTGCAACATTACCATATACATACCCGATGTACTGGTCCGGGTGAGGTTCTAGGTGTCAAATATATCAGATTAGATGAAACTGCAACCTATCACTGAACTCAGGTTACAAGATTACCATATACAGACCCGATGTTCTCATCCTGGCGAGGTTCGAGGTGTGAATTATATCATATTGGATGAAACTGCAACCTATCACTGAATTCAGGTTGCAAGATTACTATATACAGACCCGAGGTTCTGGTCCGGTCCAGGTTCGAGGTGTCAAATATATTAGATTGGATGAAACTGCAACCTATCACTTAACTCAGGTTGCAAGATTACCATATACAGACCCGATGTTCTCGTCCGGGCGAGTTTAGAGGTGTCACATATATCAGATTGGATGAAACTGCAACCTATCACTTAACTCAGGTTGCAAGATTACCATATACAGACCCGATGTTCTCGTCCAGGCGAGGTTCGAGGTGTCACATATATCAAATTTGATGAAACTTCAACCTATCACTTAACTCATGCTACAATATTACCATATACATACCCGATGTTCTGGTCCGGGCCAGGTTCGAGGTGTAAAATATATCAGATTGGATGAAACTGCAACTTATCACTGAACGCAGGTTGCAAGATTACCATATACAGACTCGATGTTGTGGTCCAGGCAAGGTTCGAGGTGTCAAATATATCATATTGGATGAAACTGCAACCTATCACTGAACTCAGGTTGCAATATTACCATATACAGACCCGATGTTCTCGTCCGGGCGAGTTTAGAGGTGTCACATATATCAGATTGGATGAAACTGCAACCTATCACTTAACTCAGGTTGCAATATTACCATATACAGACCCGATGTTCTCGTCCAGGCGAGGTTCGAGGTGTCACATATATCAAATTTGATGAAACTTCAACCTATCACTTAACTCATGCTACAATATTACCATATACATACCCGATGTTCTGGTCCGGTCCAGGTTCGAGGTGTCAAATATATCAGATTAGAGGAAACTGCAACCTATCACTTAACTCAGGTTCCAAGATTACCATATAAAGTCCCGATGTTCTGGTTCGGGCCAGGATCGAGGTGTCAAATATATCATATTATATGTAACTTCAACCTATCACTGAACTCAGGTTACAAGATTACCATATACAGACCCGATGTTCTGGTCCCGGCAAGGTTCGAGGTTTCAAATATATCAAATTGGATGAAACTGCGACCTATCACTAAACTCATGTTGCAAGATTACCATATACAGACCCGATGTTCTGGTCTTGTCTAGTCCAGGTTCGAGGTGTCAAATATATCAGATTGGATGAAACTGCAACCTTTCACTGAACTCAGGTTGCAAGATTACTATATATAGACCCGATGTCCTGGTCCGGGCCAGGTTCGAGGTGTCAAATATATCAGATTGGATGAAGCTGCAACCTATCACTTAACTCATGTTGCAAGATTACCATATACAAACCCGATGTTCTGGTCCGGTCTAGGTTCGAGGTGTCAAATATATCAGATTGGATGAAAATGCAACCTATTACTGAATTCAGGTTGCAAGATTACCATATACAAACCTGATGTTCTGGTCTTGTCTGGTCCAGGTTCGTGGTGTCAAATATATCAGATTGGATGAAACTGCAACCTATAACTTAACTCAGGTTGCAAGATTACCATATACAGACCCGAGGTTCTGGTCCGGGCCAGGTTCGAGGTGTCAAATATATTAGATTGGATGAAACTGCAACCTATCACTTAACTCATGTTGCAAGATTACCATATACAAACCCGATGTTCTGGTCCGGTCTAGGTTCGAGGTGTCAAATATATTAAATTGGATAAAAATTCAACCTATTACTGAATTCAGGTTGCAAGATTACCGTATACATACCCGATGTTCTGGTCCGGGTGAGGTTCTAGGTGTCAAATATATCAGATTGGATGAAACTGCAACCTATCACTGAACTCAGGTTGCAAGATTACCATATACAGACCCGATGTTCTCATCCTGGCGAGGTTCGAGGTGTGAATTATATCATATTGGATGAAACTGCAACCTATCACTGAACTCAGGTTGCAAGATTACTATATACAGACCTGATGTTCTGGTCCGTGCGAGGTTCGAGGTTTCAAATATATCAAATTGGATGAAACTGCAACCTATCACTTAACTCATGCTGCAAGATTACCATATACAGACCCGATGTTCTGGTCCGGGCCAGGTTCAAGTTGTAAAATATATCAGATTGGATTAAACTGCAACCTATCACTTAATTCAGGTTGCAAGATTACAATATACAGACCTGATGTTCTCGTCCAGGCGAGGTTCGAGGTGTCACATATATCAGATTGGATGAAACTGCAACCTATCACTTAACTCATGCTGCAAGATTACCATATACAGACCCGATGTTCTGGTCCGGGCCAGGTTCAAGTTGTAAAATATATCAGATTGGATTAAACTGCAACCTATCACTTAAATCATGTTGCAAGATTACCATATACAGACCCGATGTTCTGGTCTTGTCTGGTCCAGGTTCGTGGTGTCAAATATATCAGATTGGATGAAACTGCAACCTATCACTCAACTCAGGTTGCAAGATTACCATATACAGACCCGATGTTCTGGTCTGGTCCAGGTTCGAGGTGTCAAATACATCAAATTGGATGAAACTGAAACGTATCACTTAACTCATGTTGCAAGATTACCATATACAGACTCGATGTGCTGGTATGGTCCGGTCCAAGTTCGAGGTGTCAAATATATCAGATTGGATAAAACTGCAACTTATCACTTAACTCAAGTTGTAAGATTAACATATACATACACGATGTTCTGGTCCGGGCCAGGTTCGAGGTGTCAAACATATCAGATTGGATGAAACTGCAGCCTATCACTGAACTCAGGTTTCAAGATTACCACATACATACCCGATGCTCTGGACCGGGCGGGGTTCAAGGTGTCAAAAATATCAGATTGGATTAAACTGCAACCTATCACTTAACTCATGCTACAATATTACCATATGCATACCCGATGTTCTGGTCCGGTCCAGGTTCGAGGTGTCAAATATATCAGATTAGAGGAAACTGCAACCTATCACTTAACTCAGGTTCCAAGATTACCATATAAAGTCCCGATGTTCTGGTTCGGGCCAGGTTCGAGGTGTCAAATATATCATATTGGATGTAACTGCAACCTATCACTGAACTCAGGTTACAAGATTACCATATACAGACCCGATGTTCTGGTCCGGGCACGGTTCGAGGTTTCAAATATATCAAATTGGATGAAACTGCGACTTATCACTAAACTCATGTTGCAAGATTACCATATACAGACCCGATGTTCTGGTCTTTTCTAGTCCAGGTTCGAGGTGTCAAATATATCGGATTGGATGAAACTGCAACCTTTCACTGAACTCAGGTTGCAAGATTACTATATATAGACCCGATGTCCTGGTCCGGGCCAGGTTCGAGGTGTCAAATATATCAGATTGGATGAAACTGCAACCTATCACTTAACTCATGTTGCAAGATTACCATATACAAACTTGGTCCGGTCTAGGTTCGAGGTGTCAAATATATCAGATTGGATGAAAATGCAACCTATTACTGAATTCAGGTTGCAAGATTACCATATACAGAACTGATGTTCTGGTCTTGTCTGGTCCAGGTTCGTGGTGTCAAATATATCAGATTGGATGAAACTGCAACCTATCACTTAATTCAGGTTGCAAGATTACCATATACAGACCCGATGTTCTGGTCCGGGCCAGGTTCGAGGTGTCAAATATATTAGATTGGATGAAACTGCAACCTATCACTTAACTCATGCTGCAAGATTACCATATACAAACCCGATGTTCTGGTCCGGTCTAGGTTCGAGGTGTCAAATATATTAGATTAGATGAAAATGCAACCTATTACTAAATTCAGGTTGCAAGATTACCATATACATACCTGATGTTCTGGTCCGGGTGAGGTTCTAGGTGTCAAATATATCATATTGGATGAAACTGCAACCTATCACTGAACTCAGGTTGCAAGGTTACCATATACAGACCCGATGTTCTCATCCTGGCGAGGTTCGAGGTGTGAATTATATCATATTGGATGAAACTGCAACCTATCACTGAACTCAGGTTGCAAGATTACTATATACAGACCCGTTGTTCTGGTCCGGGCCAGGTTAGAGTTGTCAAATATATCAGATTGGATTAAACTGCAACCTATCACTTAATTCAGGTTGCAAGATTACCATATACAGACCCGATGTTCTCGTCCAGGCGAGGTTCGAGGTGTCACATATATCAGATTGGATGAAACTGCAACCTATCACTTAACTCATGCTGCAAGATTACCATATACAGACCCGTTGTTCTGGTCCGGGCCAGGTTCGAGTTGTCAAATATATCAGATTGGATTAAACTGCAACCTATCACTTAATTCAGGTTGCAAGATTACCATATACAGACCCGATGTTCTCGTCCAGGCGAGGTTCGAGGTGTCGCATATATCAGATTGGATGAAACTGCAACCTATCACTTAAATCATGTTACAAGATTACCATATACAGACCCGATGTTCTTGTCTTGTCTGGTCCAGGTTCGTGGTGTCAAATATATCAGATTGGATGAAACTGCAACCTATCACTCAACTCAGGTTGCAAGATTACCATATACAGACCCGATGTTCTGGTCTGGTCCAGGTTCGAGGTGTCAAATACATCAAATTGGATGAAACTGCAACTTATCACTTAACTCATGTTGCAAGATTACCATATACACACTCGATGTTCTGGTATGGACCGGTCCAGGTTCGAGGTGTCAAATATATCAGATTGGATAAAACTGCAACCTATCACTTAACTCAAGTTGCAAGATTACCATATACAGACACGATGTTCTGGTCCGGTCCAGGTTCGAGGTGTCAAATATATCAAATTGGATGAAACTGCAGCCTATCACTGAACTCAGGTTGCAAGATTACCATATACATACCCGATGCTCTGGACCGGGAGGGGTTCAAGGTGTCAAATATATCATATTGGATGAAACTGTAACCTATCACTTAACTCAAGTAGCAAGATTACCATATACAAACCCGATGTTCTTGTCCGGGCCAGGTTCGAGGTGTCAAATATATGGGATTGGATGAAACTGCAACCTATCACTGAACTCCGGTTGCAAGATTACCATATACATACCCGATGTTCGGGACCGGGCGAGGTTCAAGGTGTCAAATATATCACATTGGATGAAACTTCAACCTATCACTGAACTCAGGTGCAAGATTACCATGTACAAACCCGATGTTCTCGTCTGGAAAGGTTCGAGGTGTCAAATATATCAGATTGGATGAAACTGCAACCTATCACTTAACTCATGTTGCAAGATTACCATATACAACCCCGATGTTCTGGTCTGGTCTGGTCCGGTCCAGGTTCGAGGTGTCAAATATATCATATTGGATGAAACTGTAACCTATCACTTAACTCGGGTTGCAAGATTACCATATAAAGACCCGATGTTCTGGTCGGGGTGAGGTTCGAGTTGTCAAATATATCATATTGGATGAAACTGCAACTTATCACTTAACTCATGTTGCAAGATTACTATATACAGACCCGATATTTTGGTCCGGTCTAGGTTCGAGGTGTCAAATATATCAGATTGGATGATACTACAACCTAATAATGAACTCATGTTGCAAGATTACCATATACATACCCGATGTTCTGGTCCGGGTGAGGTTCGAGGTGTCAAATATATCAGATTGGATGAAACTGCAACCTATCACTGAACTCAGGTTGCAAGATTACCATATACATACCCGATGTTCTGGTCCGGGCGAGGTTCGAGGTGTGAAATATATCATATTGGATGAAACTGTAACCTATCACTTAACTCAGGTTGCAAAATTACCAGATACAGACCCGATGTTCTCATCCTGGCGAGGTTCGAGGAGTGAAATATATCATATTGGATGAAACTGCAACCTATAACTGAACTCAGGTTGCAAGATTAGTATATACAGACCTGATGTTCTGGTCCGGGCAAGATTCGAGGTGTCAAATATATCAAATTGGATGAAACTGCAACCTATCAATTAACTCATGCTGCAAGATTACCATATATACAAACCTGATGTTCTGGTCCGGGCCAGGTTCGAGTTGTCAAATATATCAGATTGGATGAAACTGCAACCTATCACTTAACTCAGGTTGCAAGATTACCATATACATACCCGATGTTCTGGACCCAGCGAGGTTCGAGGTGTCAAATATATCAAATTGGATGAAACTGCTACCTATCACTTAACTCATGTTGCAATATTACCATATGTAGACCCGATGTTGTGGTCCGGGCCAGGTTCGAGGTGTCAAATATATCAGATTAGATGAAATTGCAACCTATCACTGAACTCAGGTTGCAAGATTACCATATACATACCCGATGTTCGGGACCGGGCGAGGTTCAAAGTGTCAAATATATCATATGGGTTGAAACTGCAACCTATCACTTAACTCAGGTTGCAAGATTACCATATACATACCCGATGTTCTGGACCGGGCGAGGTTCGAGGTATCAAATGTATCAAATTGGATGAAACTAGAACCTATCACTTAACTCATGTTGCAAGATTACCATATACATACCCGATGTTCTGGTCTGGTCCGGTCCAGGTTAGAGGTGTCAAATATACCAGATTGGATGAAACTGCAACCTATCCCTTAACTCAGATTACAAAATTACCATATACAGACCCGATGTTCTGGTCCGGGCCAGGTTCGAGGTGTCAAATATATCATATTGGATGAAACTGCAACCTATCACTTAACTTAAGTTGCAAGATTACCATGTACAAACCCGATGTTCTCGTCCTGGCGAGGTTCGAGGTGTCAAATATATCAGATTGGATGAAACTGCAACCTATCACTTAAATCATGTTGCAAGATTACCATATACTGACCCGATGTTCTGTTCTGGTCTGGTCCGGTCCAGGTTCGAGGTGTGAAATATATCAGATTGGATGAAACTACAACCTATCACTGAACTCAGGTTGCAAGATTACCATATACATACCCGGTGTTCTTGTCCGGGCGAGGTTCGAGGTGTCAAATATATCAGATTGGATGAAACTGCAACCTATCACTTAGCTCATGTTGCAAGATTACCATATATAGACCGATGTTCTGGTCCGGTCTATGTTCGAGGTGTCGAATACATCAGAATGGATGAAACTGCAACCTAATACTTAACTCAGATTGCAAAATTACCATATACAGACCCGATGTTCTGGTCCGGCCCAGGTTCGAGGTGTCAAATATATCAGATTGGATGAAACTGCAACCTATCACTTAACTCAAGTTGCAAAATTACCATATACAGACCCGATGTTCTGGTCCGGGACAGGTTCGAGGTGTCAAATATATCAGATTGGATGAAACTGCAACCTATCACTGAACTCAGGTTGCAAGATTACCATGTACAAACCCGATGTTCTCGTCCGGGCGAGGTTCGAGGTGTCAAATATATCAGATTGGATGAAACTGCAACCTATCACTTAATTCATGTTGTATGATTACCATATACAGACCCGATGTTCTAGTCTGGTCCGGTCCAGGTTTGAGGTGTGAAATATATCAGATTGGATGAAACTACAACCTATCACTGAACTCAGGTTGCAAGATTACCATATACATACCCGATGTTCTGGACCGGGCGAGGTTCAAGGTGTCAAATGTATCATATTGGATGAAACTGCAACCTATCACTTAACTCAGGTTGCAAGATTACCATGTACAAACCCGATGTTCTCGTCCGGGCGAGGTTCGAGGTGTCAAATATATCAGATTGGATGAAACTGCAACCTATCACTTAATTCATGTTGTATGATTACCATATACAGACCCGATGTTCTAGTCTGGTCCGGTCCAGGTTTGAGGTGTGAAATATATCAGATTGGATGAAACTACAACCTATCACTGAACTCAGGTTGCAAGATTACCATATACATACCCGATGTTCTGGACCGGGCGAGGTTCAAAGTGTCATATATATCAAATTTGATGAAACTTCAACCTATCACTTAACTCATGCTACAATATTACCATATACATACCCGATGTTCTGGTCCGGGCCAGGTTCGAGGTGTAAAATATATCAGATTGGATGAAACTGCAACTTATCACTGAACGCAGGTTGCAAGATTACCATATACAGACCCGATGTTGTGGTCCAGGCAAGGTTCGAGGTGTCAAATATATCATATTGGATGAAACTGCAACCTATCACTTAACTCAAGTTGCAAGATTACCATATACAGACCCGATGTTCTGGTCCGGTCCAGGTTAGAGGTGTCAAATATATCAGATTGGATGAAACTGCAACCTATCCCTTAACTCAGGTTGCAAAATTACCATATACAGACCCGATGTTCTGGTCCGGGCCAGGTTCGAGGTGTCAAATATATCAGATTGGATGAAACTGCAACCTATCACTTAACTCAGGTTGCAAGATTACCATATACAGATCCGATGTTCTGGTCAGGGCCAGGTTCGAGGTGTCAAATATATCAGATTGGATGAAACTGCAACCTATCACTGAACTCAAGTTGCAAGATTACCATGTACAAACCCGATGTTCTCGTCCTGGCGAGGTTCGAGGTGTCAAATATATCAGATTGGATGAAACTGCAACCTATCACTTAAATCATGTTGCAAGATTACCATATACATACCCGATGTTCTGGTCCGGGCGAGGTTCGAGGTGTCAAATATATCATATTAGATGAAACTGCAACCTATCACTTAACTCAGGTTGCAAAATTATCAGATACAGACCCGATGTTCTCATCCTGGCGAGGTTCGAGGAGTGAAATATATCATATTGGATGAAACTTCAACCTATCACTGAACTCAGGTTGAAAGATTACTATATACAGACCTAATGTTCTGGTCCGGGCAAGGTTCAAGGTGTCAAATATATCAAATTGGATGAAACTGCAACCTATCACTTAACTCATGCTGCAAGATTACCATATACAGACCTGATGTTCTGTTCCGGGCCAGGTTCGAGTTGTCAAATATATCAGATTGGATGGAACTGCAACCTATCACTTAACTCAGGTTGCAAGATTACCATATACATACCCGATGTTCTGGACCCAGCGAGGTTCGAGGTGTCAAATATATCAAATTGGATGAAACTGCTACCTATCACTTAACTCATGTTGCAAGATTACCATATACAGACCCGATGTTGTGGTCCGGGCCAGGTTCGAGGTGTCAAATATATCAGATTGGATGAAACTGCAACCTATCACTGAACTCAGGTTGCAAGATTACCATATACATACCCGATGTTCGGGACCGGGCGAGGTTCGAGGTATCAAATGTATCAAATTGGATGAAACTAGAACCTATCACTTAACTCATGTTGCAATATTACCATATACATACCCGATGTTCTGGTCTGGTCCCGTCCAGGTTAGAGGTGTCAAATATATCAGATTGAATGAAACTGCAACCTATCCCTTAACTCAGGTTTCAAAATTACCATATACAGACCCGATGTTCTGGTCCGGGCCAGGTTCGAGGTGTCAAATATATCAGATTGGATGAAACTGCAACCTATCACTTAACTCAGGTTGCAAGATTACCATATACAGATCCGATGTTCTGGTCCGGGCCAGGTTCGAGGTGTCAAATATATCAGATTGGATGAAACTGCAACCTATCACTGAACTCAAGTTGCAAGATTACCATGTACAAACCCGATGTTCTCGTCCTGGCGAGGTTCGAGGTGTCAAATATATCAGATTGGATGAAACTGCAACCTATCACTTAAATCATGTTGTATGATTACCATATACAGACCCGATGTTCTGTTCTGGTCTGGTCCGGTCTAGGTTCGAGGTGTGAAATATATCAGATTGGATGGAACTACAACCTATCACTGAACTCAGGTTGCAAGATTACCATATACAGACCCGGTGTTCTTGTCCGGGCGAGGTTCGAGGTGTCAAATATATCAGATTGGATGAAACTGCAACCTATCACTTAGCTCATGTTGCAAGATTACCATATATAGACCCGATGTTCTGGTCCGGTCTATGTTCGAGGTGTCAAATACATCAGAATGGATGAAACTGCAACCTAATACTTAACTCAGGTTGAAAAATTACCATATACTGACCCGATGTTCTGGTCCGGCCCAGGTTCGAGGTGTCAAATATATCAGATTGGATGAAACTGCAACCTATCACTTAACTCAAGTTGCAAGATTACCATATACAGACCCGATGTTCTGGTCCGGGACAGGTTCGAGGTGTCAAATATATCAGATTGGATGAAACTGCAACCTATCACTGAACTCAGGTTGCAAGATTACCATACACATACCCGATGTTCTGGTCCGGGCGAGGTTCGAGGTGTCAAATATATCATATTGGATGAAACTGCAACCTATCACTTAACTCAGGTTGCAAAATTACCAGATACAGACCCGATGTTCTCATCCTGGCGAGGTTCGAGGAGTGAAATATATCATATTGGATGAAACTGCAACCTATCACTGAACTCAGGTTGCAATATTACTATATACAGACCCGATGTTCTCATCCTGGCGAGGTTCGAAGAGTGAAATATATCATATTGGATGAAACTGCAACCTATCACTGAACTCAGGTTGCAATATTACTATATACAGACCCGATGTTCTGGTCCGGGCGAGGTTCGAGGTGTCAAATATATCAAATTGGATGAAACTGCAACCTATCACTTAATTCATGTTGCAAGATTACCATATATAGACTCGATGTTCTAGTCTGGTCCGGACCAGGTTTGAGGTGTGAAATATATCAGATTGGATGAAACTACAACCTATCACTGAACTCAGGTTGCAAGATTACCATATACATACCCGATGTTCTGGACCGGGCGAGGTTCAAGGTGTCAAATGTATCATATTGGATGAATCTGCAACCTATCACTTAACTCAGGTTGCAAGATTACCATACACATACCCGATGTTCTGGTCCGGGCGAGGTTCGAGGTGTCAAATATATCATATTGGATGAAACTGCAACCTATCACTTAACTCAGGTTGCAAAATTACCAGATACAGACCCGATGTTCTCATCCTGGCGAGGGTCGAGGAGTGAAATATATCATATTGGATGAAACTGCAACCTATCACTGAACTCAGGTTGCAATATTACTATATACAGACCCGATGTTCTCATCCTGGCGAGGTTCGAAGAGTGAAATATATCATATTGGATGAAACTGCAACCTATCACTGAACTCAGGTTGCAAGATTACTATATACAGACCCGATGTTCTGCTCCGGGCGAGGTTCGAGGTGTCAAATATATCAAATTGGATGAAACTGCAACCTATCACTTAATTCATGTTGCAAGATTACCATATACATACTCGATGTTCTAGTCTGGTCCGGTCCAGGTTTGAGGTGTGAAATATATCAGATTGGATGAAACTACAACCTATCACTGAACTCAGGTTGCAAGATTACCATATACATACCCGATGTTCTGGACCGGGCGAGGTTCAAGGTGTCAAATGTATCATATTGGATGAATCTGCAACCTATCACTTAACTCAGGTTGCAAGATTACCATACACATACCCGATGTTCTGGTCCGTGCGAGGTTCGAGGTGTCAAATATATATTATTGGATGAAACTGCAACCTATCACTTAACTCAGGTTACAAAATTACCAGATACAGACCCGATGTTCTCATCCTGGCGAGGGTCGAGGAGTGAAATATATCATATTGGATGAAACTGAAACCTATCACTGAACTCAGGTTGCAATATTACTATATACAGACCCGATGTTCTCATCCTGGCGAGGTTCGAAGAGTGAAATATATCATATTGGATGAAACCGCAACCTATCACTGAACTCAGGTTGCAATATTACTATATACAGACCCGATGTTCTGGTCCGGGCGAGGTTCGAGGTGTCAAATATATCAAATTGGATGAAACTGCAACCTATCACTTAACTCATGCTGCAAGATCACCATATACAGACCTGATGTTCTGGTCCGGGCCAGGTTCGAGTTGTCAAATATATCAGATTGGATTAAACTGCAACCTATCACTTAACTCAGGTTGCAAGATTACCATATACAGACCCGATGCCCTGGTCCGGGCCAGGTTCGAGTTGTCAAATATATTACATTGGATGAAACTGTAACCTATCACTGAACTCAGGTTCCAAGATTACCTTATCCAAACCCGATGTTCTCGTCCGGGCGAGTTTAGAGGTGTTACATATATCAGATTGGATGAAACTGCAACCTATCACATAACTCAGGTTTCAAGATTACCATATACAGACCCGATGTTCTCGTCCAGGCGAGGTTTGAGGTGTCAAATATATCAGATTGGAGGAAACTGCAACCTATCACTTAGCTCATGTTGCAAGATTACCATATAGTGACCCGATGTTCTGGTCCGGTCTAGGTTAGAGGTGTCAAATATATCAGATTGGATGAAACTGCAACCTATCCCTTAACTCAGGTTGCAAAATTACCATATAAAGACCCGATGTTCTGGTCTGGTCCCGTCCAGGTTAGAGGTGTCAAATATATCAGATTGAATGAAACTGCAACCTATCCCTTAACTCAGGTTTCAAAATTACCATATACAGACCCGATGTTCTGGTCCGGGCCAGGTTCGAGGTGTCATATATATCAGATTGGATGAAACTGCAACCTATCACTTAACTCAGGTTGCAAGATTACCATATACAGATCCGATGTTGTGGTCCGGGCCAGGTTCGAGGTGTCAAATATATCAGATTGGATGAAACTGCAACCTATCACTGAACTCAAGTTGCAAGATTACCATGTACAAACCCGATGTTCTCGTCCTGGCGAGGTTCGAGGTGTCAAATATATCAGATTGGATGAAACTGCAACCTATCACTTAAATCATGTTGTAAGATTACCATATACAGACCCGATGTTCTGTTCTGGTCTGGTCCGGTCTAGGTTCGAGGTGTGAAATATATCAGATTGGATGGAACTACAACCTATCACGGAACTCAGGTTGCAAGATTACCATATACAGACCCGGTGTTCTTGTCCGGGCGAGTTTCGAGGTGTCAAATATATCAGATTGGATGAAACTGCAACCTATCACTTAGCTCATTTTGCAAGATTACCATATATAGACCCGATGTTCTGGTCCGGTCTATGTTCGAGGTGTCAAATACATCAGAATGGATGAACTGCAACCTAATACTTAACTCAGGTTGCAAAATTACCATATACAGACCCGATGTTCTGGTCCGGCCCAGGTTCGAGGTGTCAAATATATCAGATTGGATGAAACTGCAACCTATCACTTAACTCAAGTTGCAAGATTACCATATACAGACCCGATGTTCTGGTCCGGGACAGGTTCGAGGTGTCAAATATATCAGATTGGATGAAACTGCAACCTATCACTGAACTCAGGTTGCAAGATTACCATACACATACCCGATGTTCTGGTCCGGGCGAGGTTCGAGGTGTCAAATATATCATATTGGATGAAACTGCAACCTATCACTTAACTCAGGTTGCAAAATTACCAGATACAGACCCGATGTTCTCATCCTGGCGAGGTTCGAGGAGTGAAATATATCATATTGGATGAAACTGCAACCTATCACTGAACTCAGGTTGCAATATTACTATATACAGACCCGATGTTCTCATCCTGGCGAGGTTCGAAGAGTGAAATATATCATATTGGATGAAACTGCAACCTATCACTGAACTCAGGTTGCAAGATTACTATATACAGACCCGATGTTCTGCTCCGGGCGAGGTTCGAGGTGTCAAATATATCAAATTGGATGAAACTGCAACCTATCACTTAATTCATGTTGCAAGATTACCATATACATACTCGATGTTCTAGTCTGGTCCGGTCCAGGTTTGAGGTGTGAAATATATCAGATTGGATGAAACTACAACCTATCACTGAACTCAGGTTGCAAGATTACCATATACATACCCGATGTTCTGGACCGGGCGAGGTTCAAGGTGTCAAATGTATCATATTGGATGAATCTGCAACCTATCACTTAACTCAGGTTGCAAGATTACCATACACATACCCGATGTTCTGGTCCGGGCGAGGTTCGAGGTGTCAAATATATCATATTGGATGAAACTGCAACCTATCACTTAACTCAGGTTGCAAAATTACCAGATACAGACCCGATGTTCTCATCCTGGCGAGGGTCGAGGAGTGAAATATATCATATTGGATGAAACTGAAACCTATCACTGAACTCAGGTTGCAATATTACTATATACAGACCCGATGTTCTCATCCTGGCGAGGTTCGAAGAGTGAAATATATCATATTGGATGAAACTGCAACCTATCACTGAACTCAGGTTGCAATATTACTATATACAGACCCGATATTCTGGTCCGGGCGAGGTTCGAGGTGTCAAATGTATCAAATTGGATGAAACTGCAACCTATCACTTAACTCATGCTGCAAGATCACCATATACAGACCTGATGTTCTGGTCCGGGCCAGGTTCGAGTTGTCAAATATATCAGATTGGATTAAACTGCAACCTATCACTTAACTCAGGTTGCAAGATTACCATATACAGACCCGATGTCCTGGTCCGGGCCAGGTTCGAGTTGTCAAATATATTACATTGGATGAAACTGTAACCTATCACTGAACTCAGGTTCCAAGATTACCTTATCCAAACCCGATGTTCTCGTCCGGGCGAGTTTAGAGGTGTTACATATATCAGATTGGATGAAACTGCAACCTATCACATAACTCAGGTTTCAAGATTACCATATACAGACCCGATGTTCTCGTCCAGGCGAGGTTTGAGGTGTCAAATATATCAGATTGGAGGAAACTGCAACCTATCACTTAGCTCATGTTGCAAGATTACCATATAGTGACCCGATGTTCTGGTCCGGTCTAGGTTAGAGGTGTCAAATATATCAGATTGGATGAAACTGCAACCTATCCCTTAACTCAGGTTGCAAAATTACCATATACAGACCCGATGTTCTGGTCCGGGCCAGGTTCGAGGTGTGAAATATATCAGATTGGATGAAACTGCAACCTATCACTTAATTCAGGTTGCAAGATTACCATATACAGACCCGATGTTCTGGTCCGGGCCAGGTTCGAGGAGTCAAATACATCAGATTGGATGAAACTGCAACCTATCACTTAACTCTGGTTGCAAGATTACCATATACAGACCCGATTTTCTGGTCCGGGCCAGGTTCGAGGTGTCAAATATATCATATTGGATGAAACTGCAACCTATCACTGAACTCAGTTTACAAGATTACCATATACAGACCCGATGTTCTGGTCTGGGCGAGGTTCGAGGTGTCAAATATATCAAATTGGATGAAACTGCAACCTATCACTTAACTCATGTTGCAAGGTTACCATATACAGACCCGATGTTCTGGTATGGTCCGGTTTAGGTTCGAGGTGTGAAATATATCAGATTGGATGAAACTGCAACCTATCACTGAACTCAGGTTGCAAGATTACCATATAAAGACCCGATGTTCTGGTCAGGGTGAGGTTCGAGGTGTCAAATATATCAGGTAGGATGAAACTTCAACTTATCACTTAACTCATGTTGCAAGATTACCATATACAGACCCGATGTTCTGGTCCGGTCTAGGTTCGAGGTGTCAAATAAATCAGATTGGAAGAAACTGCAACCTAATACTGAACTCAGGTTGCAAGATTACCATATACATACACGATGTTATGGTACGGGTGAGGTTCGAGGTGTCAAATATATCAGGTTGGATGAAACTTCAACTTATCACTTAACTCATGTTGCAAGGTTACCATATACAGACCCGATGTTCTGGTCTGGTCCGGTCTAGGTTCGAGGTGTGAAATATATCAGATTGGATGAAACTGCAACCTATCACTGAACTCAGGTTGCAAGATTACCATATAAAGACCCGATGTTCTGGTCCGGGCGAGGTTCGAGGTGTCAAATATATCACATTGGATGAAATTGCAACCTATCACTTAACTCAGGTTGCAAAATTACCAGATATAGACCCGATGTTCTCATCCTGGCGAGGTTCGAGGAGTGAAATATATCATATTGGATGAAACTGCAACCTATCACTGAACTCAGGTTGCAAGATTACTATATACAGACCCGATGTTCTGGTACGGGCAAGGTTCGAGGTGTCAAATATATCAAATTGGATGAAACTGAAACCTATTACTTAACTCATGCTGCAAGATTACCATATACAGACCTGATGTTCTGGTCCGGGCCAGGTTAGAGTTGTCAAATATATCAGATTGGATGAAACTGCAACCTATCACTGAACTCAGGTTGCAAGATTACCATATAAAGACCCGATGTTCTGGTCCGGGCGAGGTTCGAGGTGTCAAATATATCATATTGGATGAAATTGCAACCTATCACTTAACTCAGGTTGCAAAATTACCAGATACAGACCCGATGTTCTCATCCTGGCGAGGTTCGAGGAGTGAAATATATCATATTGGATGAAACTGCAACATATCACTGAACTCAGGTTGCAAGATTACTATATACAGACCCGATGTTCTGGTACAGGCAAGGTTCGAGGTGTCAAATATATCAAATTGGATGAAACTGAAACCTATTACTTAACTCAAGCTGCAAGATTACCATATACAGACCTGATGTTCTGGTCCGGGCCAGGTTAGAGTTGTCAAATATATCAGATTGGATGAAACTGCAACCTATCACTGAACTCAGGTTGCAAGATTACCATATAAAGACCCGATGTTCTGGTCCGGGCGAGGTTCGAGGTGTCAAATATATCATATTGGATGAAATTGCAACCTATCACTTAACTCAGGTTGCAAAATTACCAGATACAGACCCGATGTTCTCATCCTGGCGAGGTTCGAGGAGTGAAATATATCATATTGGATGAAACTGCAACATATCACTGAACTCAGGTTGCAAGATTACTATATACAGACCCGATGTTCTGGTACAGGCAAGGTTCGAGGTGTCAAATATATCAAATTGGATGAAACTGAAACCTATTACTTAACTCAAGCTGCAAGATTACCATATACAGACCTGATGTTCTGGTCCGGGCCAGGTTAGAGTTGTCAAATATATCAGATTGGATTAAACTGCAACCTATCACTGAACTCAGGTTGCAAGATTACCATATACATACCCGATGTTCTGGATCGGGCGAGGTTCAAGGTGTCAAATACATCAGATTGGATGAAACTGCAACCTATCACTTAACTCAGGTTGCAAGATTACCATATACAGACCCGATGTTCTGGTCCGGGCCAAGTTCGAGTTGTCAAATATATCAGATTGGATGAAACTACAACCTATCACTGAACTCAGGTTTTAAGATTACCATGTACAAACCCGATGTTCTCGTCCGGGCGAGGTTCGAGGTGTCAAATATATCAGATTGGATGAAACTGCAACCTATCACTTAACTCAGGTTACAAGATTACCATATACAGACCCGATGTTCTGGTCTGGGCGAGGTTCGAGGTGTCAAATACATATCAAATTGGATGAAACTGCAACCTATCACTTAACTCATGTTGCAAGATTACCATATCCAGACCCGATGTTCTGGTTTGGCCCGGTCTAGGTTCGAGGTGTGAAATATATCAGATTGGATGAAACTGCAACCTATCACTGAACTCAGATTGCAAGATTACCATATAAAGACCCGATGTTCTGGTCGGGGTGAGGTTCGAGGTGTCAAATATATCAGATTGGATGAATCTGCAACTTATCACTTAACTCATATTGCATGATTACTATATACAGAACCGATGTTTTGGTCCGATCTAGGTTCGAGGTGTCAAATATATCAGATTGGAAGAAACTGCAACCTAATACTAAACTCAGGTTGCAAGATTACCATATACATACCCGATGTTCTGGTCCTGGTGAGGTTCGAAGTGTCAAATATATCAGATTGGATGAAACTGCAACCTATTACTGAACTCAGGTTGCAAGATTACCATATACATACCCGATGTTCTGGTCTGGGCGAGGTTCGATGTGTCAAATATATCATATTGGATGAAACTGCAACCTATCACTTAGCTCATGTTGCAAGATTACCATATAGTGACCCGATGTTCTGGTCCGGTCTAGGTTAGAGGTGTCAAATATATCAGATTGGATGAAACTGCAACCTATCCCTTAACTCAGGTTGCAAAATTACTATATACAGACCCGATGTTCTGGTCCGGTCCAGGTTCGAGGTGTCAAATATATCAGATTGGATGAAACTGCAACCTATCACTTAATTCAGGTTGCAAGATTTCCATTCACAGACCCGATGTTCTGGTCCGGGCCAGGTTCGAGGTGTCAAATACATCAGATTGGATGAAACTGCAACCTATCACTTAACTCAGGTTGCAAGATTAACACATACAGACCCAATGTTCTCATCCTGGCGAGGGTCGAGGAGTGAAATATATCATATTGTATGAAACTTCAACCTATCGCTGAACTCAGGTTGCAATATTACTATATACAGACCCGATGTTCTCATCCTGGCGAGGTTCAAGGAGTGAAGTATATCATATTGGATGAAACTGCAACCTATCACTGAACTCAGGTTGCAAGATTACTATATACAGACCCGATGTTCTGGTCCGGGCGAGGTTCGAGGTGTCAAAAATATCAAATTGGATTAAACTGCAACCTATCACTGAACTCAGGTTGCAAGATTACCATATAAAGACCCGATGTTCTGGTCGGGGTGAGGTTCGAGGTGTCAAATATATCAGATTGGATGAATCTGCAACTTATCACTTAACTCATATTGCATGATTACTATATACAGAACCGATGTTTTAGTCCGATCTAGGTTCGAGGTGTCAAATATATCAGATTGGAAGAAACTGCAACCTAATACTAAACTCAGGTTGCAAGATTACCATATACATACCCGATGTTCTGGTCCTGGTGAGGTTCGAAGTGTCAAAAATATCAGATTGGATGAAACTGCAACCTATTACTGAACTCAGGTTGCAAAATTACCATATACAGACCCGATGTTCTGGTCCGGGCCAGGTTCGAGGTGTCAAATATATCAGATTGGATGAAACTGCAACCTATCACTTAATTCAGGTTGCAAGATTACCATATACAGACCCGATTTTCTAGTCCGGGTCAGGTTCGAGGTGTCAAATACATCAGATTGGATGAAACTGCAACCTATCACTTAACTCAGGTTGCAAGATTACCATATACAGACCCGATTTTCTAGTCCGGGTCAGGTTCGAGGTGTCAAATACATCAGATTGGATGAAACTGCAACCTATCACTGAACTCAGTTTACAAGATTACCATATACAGACCCGATGTACTGGTCTGGGCGAGGTTCGAGGTGTCAAATATATCAAATTGGATGAAACTGCAACCTATCACTTAACTCATGTTGCAAGATTACCATATACAGACCCGATGTTCTGGTCTGGTCCGGACTAGGTTCGAGGTGTGAAATATATCAGATTGGATGAAACTGCAACCTATCAATGAACTCAGGTTGCAAGATTACCATATAAAGACCCGATGTTCTGGTCGGGGTGAGGTTCGAGGTGTCAAATATATCATATTGGATGAAACTGCAACTTATCACTTAACTCATGTTGCAAGATTACTATATACAGACCCGATGTTCTGGTCCGGTCTAGGTTCGAGGTGTCAAATATATCAGATTGGAAGAAACTGCCACCTAATACTGAACTCAGGTTGCAAGATTACCATATACATACACGATGTTCTGGTCCGGGTGAGGTTCGAGGTGTCAAATATATCAGATTGGATGAAACTGCAACCTATCACTGAACTCAGGTTGCAAGATTACCATATACATACCCGATGTTCTGGTCCGGGCGAGGTTCGAGGTGTCAAATATATCATATTGGATGAAACTGCAACCTATCACTTAACTCAGGTTGCAAAATTACCAGATACAGACCCGATGTTCTCATCCTGGCGAGGTTCAAGGTGTCAAATATAATAGATTGGATGAAACTGCAACCTATCACTTAACTCAGGTTGCAAGATTACCATATACAGATCTGATGTTCTGGTTCGGGCCAGGTTCGAGGTGTCAAATATATCAGATTGGATGAAACTGCAACCTATCACTTAACTCAGGTTGCAAAATTACCATATACATACCTGATGTTCTGGTCCGGGCCAGGTTCGAGGTGTCAAATATATCATATTGGATGAAACTGCAACCTATCACTGAACTCAGTTTACAAGATTACCATATACAGACCCGATGTTCTGGTCTGGGCGAGGTTCGAGGTGTCAAATATATCAAATTGGATGAAACTGCAACCTATCACTTAACTCATGTTGCAAGATTACCATATACAGACCCGATGTTCTGGCGAAGTTCGAGGAGTGAAATATGTCATATTGGATGAAACTGCAACCTATCACTGAACTCAGGTTGCAAGATTACTATATACAGACCCGATGTTCTGGTCCGGGCAAGGTTCGAGGTGTCAAATATATCAAATTGGATGAAACTGCAACCTATCACTTAACTCATGCTGCAAGATTACCATATACAGACCTAATGTTCTGGTCCGGGCCAGGTTAGAGTTTTCCAATATATCAGATTGGATTAAACTGCAACCTATCACTGACCTCAGGTTGCAAGATTACCATATACATACCCGATGTTCTGGTCTGGGCGAGGTTCGATGTGTCAAATATATCATATTGGATGAAACTGCAACCTATCACTTAGCTCATGTTGCAAGATTACCATATAGTGACCCGATGTTCTGGTCCGGTCTAGGTTAGAGGTGTCAAATATATCAGATTGGATGAAACTGCAACCTATCCCTTAACTCAGGTTGCAAAATTACTATATACAGACCCGATGTTCTGGTCCGGTCCAGGTTCGAGGTGTCAAATATATCAGATTGGATGAAACTGCAACCTATCACTTAATTCAGGTTGCAAGATTTCCATTCACAGACCCGATGTTCTGGTCCGGGCCAGGTTCGAGGTGTCAAATACATCAGATTGGATGAAACTGCAACCTATCACTTAACTCAGGTTGCAAGATTACCACATACAGACCCAATGTTCTCATCCTGGCGAGGGTCGAGGAGTGAAATATATCATATTGTATGAAACTTCAACCTATCGCTGAACTCAGGTTGCAATATTACTATATACAGACCCGATGTTCTCATCCTGGCGAGGTTCAAGGAGTGAAGTATATCATATTGGATGAAACTGCAACCTATCACTGAACTCAGGTTGCAAGATTACTATATACAGACCCGATGTTCTGGTCCGGGCGAGGTTCGAGGTGTCAAAAATATCAAATTGGATTAAACTGCAACCTATCACTTAACTCATGCTGCAAGATTACCATATACAGACCCGATGTTCTGGTCAGGTCAAGGTTCGAGTTGTCAAATATATAAGATTGGATTAAACTGCAACCTATCACTTAACTCAGGTTGCAATATTACCATATACAGACCCGAAGTCCTGGTCCGGGCCAGGTTCGAGGTGTCAAATATATCACATTGGATGAAACTGCAACCTATCACTGAACTCAGGTTCCAAGATTACCTTATACAAACCCGATGTTCTCGTCCGGGCGAGTTTAGAGGTGTCACATATATCAGATTGGATGAAACTGCAACCTATCACTTAACTCAGGTTGCAATATTACCATATACAGACCCGATGTTCTCGTCTAAGCGAGGTTTGAGGTGTCAAATATATCATATTGGAGGAAACTGCAACCTATCACTTAGCTCATGTTGCAAGATTACCATATAGTGACCCGATGTTCTGGTCCGTTCTAGGTTAGAGGTGTCAAATATATCAGATTGGATGAAACTGCAACCTATCCCTTAACTCAGGTTGCAAAATTACCATATACAGACCCGATATTCTGGTCCGGGCCAGGTTCGAGGTGTCAAATATATCAGATTGGATGAAACTGCAACCTATCACTTAATTCAGGTTGCAAGATTACCATATACAGACCCGATTTTCTAGTCCGGGTCAGGTTCGAGGTGTCAAATACATCAGATTGGATGAAACTGCAACCTATCACTGAACTCAGTTTACAAGATTACCATATACAGACCCGATGTACTGGTCTGGGCGAGGTTCGAGGTGTCAAATATATCAAATTGGATGAAACTGCAACCTATCACTTAACTCATGTTGCAAGATTACCATATACAGACCCGATGTTCTGGTCTGGTCCGGACTAGGTTCGAGGTGTGAAATATATCAGATTGGATGAAACTGCAACCTATCAATGAACTCAGGTTGCAAGATTACCATATAAAGACCCGATGTTCTGGTCGGGGTGAGGTTCGAGGTGTCAAATATATCATATTGGATGAAACTGCAACTTATCACTTAACTCATGTTGCAAGATTACTATATACAGACCCGATGTTCTGGTCCGGTCTAGGTTCGTGGTGTCAAATATATCAGATTGGAAGAAACTGCAACCTAATACTGAACTCAGGTTGCAAGATTACCATATACATACACGATGTTCTGGTCCGGGTGAGGTTCGAGGTGTCAAATATATCAGATTGGATGAAACTGCAACCTATCACTGAACTCAGGTTGTAAGATTACCATATACATACCCGATGTTCTGGTCCGGGCGAGGTTCGAGGTGTCAAATATATCATATTGGATGAAATTGCAACCTATCACTTAACTCAGGTTGCAGAATTACCAGATACAGACCCGATGTTCTCATCCTGGCGAAGTTCGAGGAGTGAAATATGTCATATAGGATGAAACTGCAACCTATCACTGAACTCAGGTTGCAAGATTACTATATACAGACCCGATGTTCTGGTCCGAGCAAGGTTCGAGGTGTCAAATATATCAAATTGGATGAAACTGCAACCTATCACTTAACTCATGCTGCAAGATTACCATATACAGACCTGATGTTCTGGTCCGGGCCAGGTTAGAGTTTTCCAATATATCAGATTGGATTAAACTGCAACCTATCACTGAACTCAGGTTGCAAGATTACCATATACATACCCGATGTTCTGGATCGGGCGAGGTTCAAGGTGTCAAATATATCATATTGGATGAAACTGCAACCTATCACTTAATTCAGGTTGCAAGATTACCATATACAGACCCGATGTTCTGGTCCGGGTCAGGTTCGAGGTGTCAAATACATCAGATTGGATGAAACTGCAACCTATCACTTAACTCAGGTTGCAAGATTACCATATACAGACCCGATGTTCTGGTCCGGGCCAGGTTCGAGGTGTCAAATATATCATATTGGATGAAACTGCAACCTATCACTTAACTCAGGTTACAAGATTACCATATACAGACCCGATGTTCTGGTCTGGGCGAGGTTCGAGGTGTCAAATACATATCAAATTGGATGAAACTGCAACCTATCACTTAACTCATGTTGCAAGATTACCATATCCAGACCCGATGTTCTGGTCTGGCCCGGTCTAGGTTCGAGGTGTGAAATATATCAGATTGGATGAAACTGCAACCTATCACTGAACTCAGGTTGCAAGATTACCATATAAAGACCCGATGTTCTGGTCGGGGTGAGGTTCGAGGTGTCAAATATATCAGATTGGATGAATCTGCAACTTATCACTTAACTCATATTGCATGATTACTATATACAGAACCGATGTTTTGGTCCGATCTAGGTTCGAGGTGTCAAATATATCAGATTGGAAGAAACTGTAACCTAATACTAAACTCAGGTTGCAAGATTACCATATACATACCCGATGTTCTGGTCCTGGTGAGGTTCGAAGTGTCAAATATATCAGATTGGATGAAACTGCAACCTATTACTGAACTCAGGTTGCAAAATTACCATATACAGACCCGATGTTCTGGTCCGGGCCAGGTTCGAGGTGTCAAATATATCAGATTGGATGAAACTGCAACCTATCACTTAATTCAGGTTGCAAGATTACCATATACAGACCCGATTTTCTAGTCCGGGTCAGGTTCGAGGTGTCAAATACATCAGATTGGATGAAACTGCAACCTATCACTTAACTCAGGTTGCAAGATTACCATATACAGACCCGATTTTCTAGTCCGGGTCAGGTTCGAGGTGTCAAATACATCAGATTGGATGAAACTGCAACCTATCACTGAACTCAGTTTACAAGATTACCATATACAGACCCGATGTACTGGTCTGGGCGAGGTTCGAGGTGTCAAATATATCAAATTGGATGAAACTGCAACCTATCACTTAACTCATGTTGCAAGATTACCATATACAGACCCGATGTTCTGGTCTGGTCCGGACTAGGTTCGAGGTGTGAAATATATCAGATTGGATGAAACTGCAACCTATCAATGAACTCAGGTTGCAAGATTACCATATAAAGACCCGATGTTCTGGTCGGGGTGAGGTTCGAGGTGTCAAATATATCATATTGGATGAAACTGCAACTTATCACTTAACTCATGTTGCAAGATTACTATATACAGACCCGATGTTCTGGTCCGGTCTAGGTTCGAGGTGTCAAATATATCAGATTGGAAGAAACTGCCACCTAATACTGAACTCAGGTTGCAAGATTACCATATACATACACGATGTTCTGGTCCGGGTGAGGTTCGAGGTGTCAAATATATCAGATTGGATGAAACTGCAACCTATCACTGAACTCAGGTTGCAAGATTACCATATACATACCCGATGTTCTGGTCCGGGCGAGGTTCGAGGTGTCAAATATATCATATTGGATGAAATTGCAACCTATCACTTAACTCAGGTTGCAGAATTACCAGATACAGACCCGATGTTCTCATCCTGACGAAGTTCGAGGAGTGAAATATGTCATATTGGATGAAACTGCAACCTATCACTGAACTCAGGTTGCAAGATTACTATATACAGACCCTATGTTCTGGTCCGGGCAAGGTTCGAGGTGTCAAATATATCAAATTAGATGAAACTGCAACCTATCACTTAACTCATGCTGCAAGATTACCATATACAGACCTGATGTTCTGGTCCGGGCGAGGTTAGAGTTTTCCAATATATCAGATTGGATTAAACTGCAACCTATCACTGAACTCAGGTTGCAAGATTACCATATACATACCCGATGTTCTGGATCGGGCGAGGTTCAAGGTGTCAAATATATCATATTGGATGAAACTGCAACCTATCACTTAATTCAGGTTGCAAGATTACCATATACAGACCCGATGTTCTGGTCCGGGTCAGGTTCGAGGTGTCAAATACATCAGATTGGATGAAACTGCATCCTATCACTTAACTCAGGTTGCAAGATTACCATATACAGACCCGATGTTCTGGTCCGGGCCAGGTTCGAGGTGTCAAATATATCATATTGGATGAAACTGCAACCTATCAATGAACTCAGGTTACAAGATTACCATATACAGACCCGATGTTCTGGTTTGGTTGAGGTTCGAGGTGTCAAATATATATCAAATTGGATGAAACTACAACCTAACACTTAATTCATGTTGGAAGATTACCATATACAGACCCGATGTTCTGGTCTGGTCCGGTCTAGGTTCGAGGTGTGAAATATATCAGATTGGATGAAACTGCAACCTATCACTGAACTCAGGTTGCAAGATTACCATATAAAGACCCGATGTTATGGTCGGGGTGAGGTTCGAGGTGTCAAATATATCAGATTGGATGAATCTGCAACTTATCACTTAACTCATGTTGCAAGATTACTATATACAGACCCGATGTTCTGGTCCCGTCTAGGTTCGAGGTGTCAAATATATCAGATTGGAAGAAATTGCAACCTTATACTGAACTCAGGTTGCAAGATTACCATATACATACCCGATGTTCTGGTCCGGGTGAGGTTCGAAGTGTCAAATATATCAGATTGGATGAAACTGCAACCTATCACTGAACCCAGGTTGCAAGATTACCATATACATACCCGATGTTCTGGTACGGGCGAGGTTCGATGTGTCAAATATATCATATTAGATGAAACTGCAACCTATCACTTAACTCAGGTTGCAAATTACCAGATACAGACCCGATGATCTCATCCTGGCGAGGTTCGAGGAGTGAAATATGTCATATTGGATGAAACTGCAACCTATCACTGAAATCAGGTTGCAAGATTACTATATACAGACCCGTTGTTCTGGTCCGGGCAAGGTTCGCGGTGTCAAATATATCAAAATGGATGAAACTTCAACCTATCACTTAGCTCATGTTGCAAGATTACCATATAGTGACCCGATGTTCTGGTCCGGTCTAGGTTAGAGGTGTCAAATATATCAGATTGGATGAAACTGCAACCTATCCCTTAACTCAGGTGCAAAATTACCATATACAGACCCGATGTTCTGGTCCGGGCCAGGTTCGAGGTGTCAAATATATCAGATTGGATGAAACTGCAACCTATCACTTAATTCAGGTTGCAAGATTACCATATACAGACCCGATGTTCTGGTCCGGGCCAGGTTCGAGGTGTCAAATACATCAGATTGGATGAAACTGCAACCTATCACTTAACTCAGGTTGCCAGATTACCATATACAGACCCGATGTTCTGGTCCAGGCCAGGTTCGAGGTGTCAAATATATCATATTGGATGAAACTGCAACCTATCACTGAACTCAGGTTACAAGATTACCATATACATACCCGATGTTCTGGTCCGGGCGAGGTTCGAGGTGTCAAATATATCATATTGGATGAAACTGCAACCTATCACTTAACTCAGGTTGCAAATTACCATATACAGACCCGATGTTCTGGTCCGGGCCAGGTTCGAGGTGTCGAATATATCAGATTGGATGAAACTGCAACCTATCACTTAATTCAGGTTGCAAGATTACCATATAATGACCCGATGTTCTGGTCCGGGCCAGGTTCGAGATGTCAAATATATCATATTGGATGAAACTGCAACCTATCACTTAACTCAGGTTGCAAGATTACCATATACAGACCCGATGTTCTGGTCCGGGCCAGGTTCGAGAAGTCAAATATATCATATTGGATAAACTGCAAGCTATCACTGAACTCATGTTGCAAGATTACCATATAAAGACCCGATGTTCTGGTCGGGGTGAGGTTCGAGGTGTCAAATATATCATATTGGCTGAAACTGCAACTTATCACTTAAATCATGTTGCAAGATTACTATATACAGACCCGATGTTCTGGTCCGGTCTATGTTCGAGGTGTCAAATATATCATATTGGATAAACTGCAACCTAATACTGAACTCAGGCTGCAAGATTACCATATACATACCCGTTGTTCTGGTCCGGGTGAGGTTCGAGGTGTCAAATATATCAGATTGGATGAAACTGCAAACCTATCACTGAACTCAGGTTGCAAGATTACCATATACATACCCGATGTTCTGGTCCGGGCGAGGTTCGAGGTGTCAAATATATCATATTGGATGAAACTGCAACCTATCACTTAACTCAGGTTACAAAATTACCAGATACAGACCCGATGTTCTCATCCTGGCGAGGTTCGAGGAGTAAAATATGTCATATTGGATGAAACTGCAACCTATCACTGAACTCAGGTTGCAAGATTACTATATACAGACCCGATGTTCTGGTCCGGGCAAGGTTCGAGGTGTCAAATATATCAAATTGGATGAAACTGCAACCTATCACTTAACACATGCTGCATGATTACCATATACAGACCTGATGTTCTGGTCCGGGCCGGGTTCGAGTTGTCAAATATATCAGATTGGATTAAACTGCAACCTATCACTGAACTCAGGTTGCAAGATTACCATATACATTCCCGATGTTCTGGATCGGGCGAGGTTCAAGGTGTCAAATGTATCATATTGGATGAAACTGCAACCTATCACTTAACTCAGGTTGCAAGATTACCATATACATACCCGATGTTCTGGATCGGGCGAGGTTCAAGGTTTCAAATATATCATATTGGATGAAACTGCAACCTATCACTTAACTCAGGTTGCAAGATTACCATATATATACCCGATGTTCTGGTCCGGGCCAGGTTGGAGGTGTCAAATACATCATATTGGATGAAACTGCAACCTATCACTTAATTCAGGTCGCAAGATTACCATATACAGACCCGATGTTTTGGTCCGGGCGAGGTTCGAGGTGTCAAATACATCAGATTGGATGAAACTGCAACCTATCATTTAACTCATGTTGCAAGATTACTATATACAGACCCGATGTTCTGGTCCGGTCTATGTTCGAGGTGTCAAATATATCAGATTGGAATAAACTGCAACCTAATACTGAACTCAGGCTGCAAGATTACCATATACATACCCGTTGTTCTGGTCCGGGTGAGGTTCGAGGTGTCAAATATATCAGATTGGATGAAACTGCAAACCTATCACTGAACTCAGGTTGCAAGATTACCATATACATACCCGATGTTCTGGTCCGGGCGAGGTTCGAGGTGTCAAATATATCATATTGGATGAAACTGCAACCTATCACTTAACTCATGCTGCAAGATTACCATATACATACCCGATGTTCTGGTCTGGTCCGGTCCAGGTTAGAGGTGTCAAATATATCAGATTGGATGAAACTGCAACCTATCCCTTAACTCAGGTTGCAAAACTACCATATACAGACCCGATGTTCTCATCCTGACGAAGTTCGAGGAGTGAAATATGTCATATTGGATGAAACTGCAACCTATCACTGAACTCAGGTTGCAAGATTACTATATACAGACCCTATGTTCTGGTCCGGGCAAGGTTCGAGGTGTCAAATATATCAAATTAGATGAAACTGCAACCTATCACTTAACTCATGCTGCAAGATTACCATATACAGACCTGATGTTCTGGTCCGGGCGAGGTTAGAGTTTTCCAATATATCAGATTGGATTAAACTGCAACCTATCACTGAACTCAGGTTGCAAGATTACCATATACATACCCGATGTTCTGGATCGGGCGAGGTTCAAGGTGTCAAATATATCATATTGGATGAAACTGCAACCTATCACTTAATTCAGGTTGCAAGATTACCATATACAGACCCGATGTTCTGGTCCGGGTCAGGTTCGAGGTGTCAAATACATCAGATTGGATGAAACTGCATCCTATCACTTAACTCAGGTTGCAAGATTACCATATACAGACCCGATGTTCTGGTCCGGGCCAGGTTCGAGGTGTCAAATATATCATATTGGATGAAACTGCAACCTATCAATGAACTCAGGTTACAAGATTACCATATACAGACCCGATGTTCTGGTTTGGTTGAGGTTCGAGGTGTCAAATATATATCAAATTGGATGAAACTACAACCTAACACTTAATTCATGTTGGAAGATTACCATATACAGACCCGATGTTCTGGTCTGGTCCGGTCTAGGTTCGAGGTGTGAAATATATCAGATTGGATGAAACTGCAACCTATCACTGAACTCAGGTTGCAAGATTACCATATAAAGACCCGATGTTATGGTCGGGGTGAGGTTCGAGGTGTCAAATATATCAGATTGGATGAATCTGCAACTTATCACTTAACTCATGTTGCAAGATTACTATATACAGACCCGATGTTCTGGTCCCGTCTAGGTTCGAGGTGTCAAATATATCAGATTGGAAGAAATTGCAACCTTATACTGAACTCAGGTTGCAAGATTACCATATACATACCCGATGTTCTGGTCCGGGTGAGGTTCGAAGTGTCAAATATATCAGATTGGATGAAACTGCAACCTATCACTGAACCCAGGTTGCAAGATTACCATATACATACCCGATGTTCTGGTACGGGCGAGGTTCGATGTGTCAAATATATCATATTAGATGAAACTGCAACCTATCACTTAACTCAGGTTGCAAATTACCAGATACAGACCCGATGATCTCATCCTGGCGAGGTTCGAGGAGTGAAATATGTCATATTGGATGAAACTGCAACCTATCACTGAAATCAGGTTGCAAGATTACTATATACAGACCCGTTGTTCTGGTCCGGGCAAGGTTCGCGGTGTCAAATATATCAAAATGGATGAAACTTCAACCTATCACTTAGCTCATGTTGCAAGATTACCATATAGTGACCCGATGTTCTGGTCCGGTCTAGGTTAGAGGTGTCAAATATATCAGATTGGATGAAACTGCAACCTATCCCTTAACTCAGGTGCAAAATTACCATATACAGACCCGATGTTCTGGTCCGGGCCAGGTTCGAGGTGTCAAATATATCAGATTGGATGAAACTGCAACCTATCACTTAATTCAGGTTGCAAGATTACCATATACAGACCCGATGTTCTGGTCCGGGCCAGGTTCGAGGTGTCAAATACATCAGATTGGATGAAACTGCAACCTATCACTTAACTCAGGTTGCCAGATTACCATATACAGACCCGATGTTCTGGTCCAGGCCAGGTTCGAGGTGTCAAATATATCATATTGGATGAAACTGCAACCTATCACTGAACTCAGGTTACAAGATTACCATATACATACCCGATGTTCTGGTCCGGGCGAGGTTCGAGGTGTCAAATATATCATATTGGATGAAACTGCAACCTATCACTTAACTCAGGTTGCAAATTACCATATACAGACCCGATGTTCTGGTCCGGGCCAGGTTCGAGGTGTCGAATATATCAGATTGGATGAAACTGCAACCTATCACTTAATTCAGGTTGCAAGATTACCATATAATGACCCGATGTTCTGGTCCGGGCCAGGTTCGAGATGTCAAATATATCATATTGGATGAAACTGCAACCTATCACTTAACTCAGGTTGCAAGATTACCATATACAGACCCGATGTTCTGGTCCGGGCCAGGTTCGAGAAGTCAAATATATCATATTGGATAAACTGCAAGCTATCACTGAACTCATGTTGCAAGATTACCATATAAAGACCCGATGTTCTGGTCGGGGTGAGGTTCGAGGTGTCAAATATATCATATTGGCTGAAACTGCAACTTATCACTTAAATCATGTTGCAAGATTACTATATACAGACCCGATGTTCTGGTCCGGTCTATGTTCGAGGTGTCAAATATATCATATTGGATAAACTGCAACCTAATACTGAACTCAGGCTGCAAGATTACCATATACATACCCGTTGTTCTGGTCCGGGTGAGGTTCGAGGTGTCAAATATATCAGATTGGATGAAACTGCAAACCTATCACTGAACTCAGGTTGCAAGATTACCATATACATACCCGATGTTCTGGTCCGGGCGAGGTTCGAGGTGTCAAATATATCATATTGGATGAAACTGCAACCTATCACTTAACTCAGGTTACAAAATTACCAGATACAGACCCGATGTTCTCATCCTGGCGAGGTTCGAGGAGTAAAATATGTCATATTGGATGAAACTGCAACCTATCACTGAACTCAGGTTGCAAGATTACTATATACAGACCCGATGTTCTGGTCCGGGCAAGGTTCGAGGTGTCAAATATATCAAATTGGATGAAACTGCAACCTATCACTTAACACATGCTGCATGATTACCATATACAGACCTGATGTTCTGGTCCGGGCCGGGTTCGAGTTGTCAAATATATCAGATTGGATTAAACTGCAACCTATCACTGAACTCAGGTTGCAAGATTACCATATACATTCCCGATGTTCTGGATCGGGCGAGGTTCAAGGTGTCAAATGTATCATATTGGATGAAACTGCAACCTATCACTTAACTCAGGTTGCAAGATTACCATATACATACCCGATGTTCTGGATCGGGCGAGGTTCAAGGTTTCAAATATATCATATTGGATGAAACTGCAACCTATCACTTAACTCAGGTTGCAAGATTACCATATATATACCCGATGTTCTGGTCCGGGCCAGGTTGGAGGTGTCAAATACATCATATTGGATGAAACTGCAACCTATCACTTAATTCAGGTCGCAAGATTACCATATACAGACCCGATGTTTTGGTCCGGGCGAGGTTCGAGGTGTCAAATACATCAGATTGGATGAAACTGCAACCTATCATTTAACTCATGTTGCAAGATTACTATATACAGACCCGATGTTCTGGTCCGGTCTATGTTCGAGGTGTCAAATATATCAGATTGGAATAAACTGCAACCTAATACTGAACTCAGGCTGCAAGATTACCATATACATACCCGTTGTTCTGGTCCGGGTGAGGTTCGAGGTGTCAAATATATCAGATTGGATGAAACTGCAAACCTATCACTGAACTCAGGTTGCAAGATTACCATATACATACCCGATGTTCTGGTCCGGGCGAGGTTCGAGGTGTCAAATATATCATATTGGATGAAACTGCAACCTATCACTTAACTCATGCTGCAAGATTACCATATACATACCCGATGTTCTGGTCTGGTCCGGTCCAGGTTAGAGGTGTCAAATATATCAGATTGGATGAAACTGCAACCTATCCCTTAACTCAGGTTGCAAAACTACCATATACAGACCCGATGTTCTCATCCTGACGAAGTTCGAGGAGTGAAATATGTCATATTGGATGAAACTGCAACCTATCACTGAACTCAGGTTGCAAGATTACTATATACAGACCCTATGTTCTGGTCCGGGCAAGGTTCGAGGTGTCAAATATATCAAATTAGATGAAACTGCAACCTATCACTTAACTCATGCTGCAAGATTACCATATACAGACCTGATGTTCTGGTCCGGGCGAGGTTAGAGTTTTCCAATATATCAGATTGGATTAAACTGCAACCTATCACTGAACTCAGGTTGCAAGATTACCATATACATACCCGATGTTCTGGATCGGGCGAGGTTCAAGGTGTCAAATATATCATATTGGATGAAACTGCAACCTATCACTTAATTCAGGTTGCAAGATTACCATATACAGACCCGATGTTCTGGTCCGGGTCAGGTTCGAGGTGTCAAATACATCAGATTGGATGAAACTGCATCCTATCACTTAACTCAGGTTGCAAGATTACCATATACAGACCCGATGTTCTGGTCCGGGCCAGGTTCGAGGTGTCAAATATATCATATTGGATGAAACTGCAACCTATCAATGAACTCAGGTTACAAGATTACCATATACAGACCCGATGTTCTGGTTTGGTTGAGGTTCGAGGTGTCAAATATATATCAAATTGGATGAAACTACAACCTAACACTTAATTCATGTTGGAAGATTACCATATACAGACCCGATGTTCTGGTCTGGTCCGGTCTAGGTTCGAGGTGTGAAATATATCAGATTGGATGAAACTGCAACCTATCACTGAACTCAGGTTGCAAGATTACCATATAAAGACCCGATGTTATGGTCGGGGTGAGGTTCGAGGTGTCAAATATATCAGATTGGATGAATCTGCAACTTATCACTTAACTCATGTTGCAAGATTACTATATACAGACCCGATGTTCTGGTCCCGTCTAGGTTCGAGGTGTCAAATATATCAGATTGGAAGAAATTGCAACCTTATACTGAACTCAGGTTGCAAGATTACCATATACATACCCGATGTTCTGGTCCGGGTGAGGTTCGAAGTGTCAAATATATCAGATTGGATGAAACTGCAACCTATCACTGAACCCAGGTTGCAAGATTACCATATACATACCCGATGTTCTGGTACGGGCGAGGTTCGATGTGTCAAATATATCATATTAGATGAAACTGCAACCTATCACTTAACTCAGGTTGCAAATTACCAGATACAGACCCGATGATCTCATCCTGGCGAGGTTCGAGGAGTGAAATATGTCATATTGGATGAAACTGCAACCTATCACTGAAATCAGGTTGCAAGATTACTATATACAGACCCGTTGTTCTGGTCCGGGCAAGGTTCGCGGTGTCAAATATATCAAAATGGATGAAACTTCAACCTATCACTTAGCTCATGTTGCAAGATTACCATATAGTGACCCGATGTTCTGGTCCGGTCTAGGTTAGAGGTGTCAAATATATCAGATTGGATGAAACTGCAACCTATCCCTTAACTCAGGTGCAAAATTACCATATACAGACCCGATGTTCTGGTCCGGGCCAGGTTCGAGGTGTCAAATATATCAGATTGGATGAAACTGCAACCTATCACTTAATTCAGGTTGCAAGATTACCATATACAGACCCGATGTTCTGGTCCGGGCCAGGTTCGAGGTGTCAAATACATCAGATTGGATGAAACTGCAACCTATCACTTAACTCAGGTTGCCAGATTACCATATACAGACCCGATGTTCTGGTCCAGGCCAGGTTCGAGGTGTCAAATATATCATATTGGATGAAACTGCAACCTATCACTGAACTCAGGTTACAAGATTACCATATACATACCCGATGTTCTGGTCCGGGCGAGGTTCGAGGTGTCAAATATATCATATTGGATGAAACTGCAACCTATCACTTAACTCAGGTTGCAAATTACCATATACAGACCCGATGTTCTGGTCCGGGCCAGGTTCGAGGTGTCGAATATATCAGATTGGATGAAACTGCAACCTATCACTTAATTCAGGTTGCAAGATTACCATATAATGACCCGATGTTCTGGTCCGGGCCAGGTTCGAGATGTCAAATATATCATATTGGATGAAACTGCAACCTATCACTTAACTCAGGTTGCAAGATTACCATATACAGACCCGATGTTCTGGTCCGGGCCAGGTTCGAGAAGTCAAATATATCATATTGGATAAACTGCAAGCTATCACTGAACTCATGTTGCAAGATTACCATATAAAGACCCGATGTTCTGGTCGGGGTGAGGTTCGAGGTGTCAAATATATCATATTGGCTGAAACTGCAACTTATCACTTAAATCATGTTGCAAGATTACTATATACAGACCCGATGTTCTGGTCCGGTCTATGTTCGAGGTGTCAAATATATCATATTGGATAAACTGCAACCTAATACTGAACTCAGGCTGCAAGATTACCATATACATACCCGTTGTTCTGGTCCGGGTGAGGTTCGAGGTGTCAAATATATCAGATTGGATGAAACTGCAAACCTATCACTGAACTCAGGTTGCAAGATTACCATATACATACCCGATGTTCTGGTCCGGGCGAGGTTCGAGGTGTCAAATATATCATATTGGATGAAACTGCAACCTATCACTTAACTCAGGTTACAAAATTACCAGATACAGACCCGATGTTCTCATCCTGGCGAGGTTCGAGGAGTAAAATATGTCATATTGGATGAAACTGCAACCTATCACTGAACTCAGGTTGCAAGATTACTATATACAGACCCGATGTTCTGGTCCGGGCAAGGTTCGAGGTGTCAAATATATCAAATTGGATGAAACTGCAACCTATCACTTAACACATGCTGCATGATTACCATATACAGACCTGATGTTCTGGTCCGGGCCGGGTTCGAGTTGTCAAATATATCAGATTGGATTAAACTGCAACCTATCACTGAACTCAGGTTGCAAGATTACCATATACATTCCCGATGTTCTGGATCGGGCGAGGTTCAAGGTGTCAAATGTATCATATTGGATGAAACTGCAACCTATCACTTAACTCAGGTTGCAAGATTACCATATACATACCCGATGTTCTGGATCGGGCGAGGTTCAAGGTTTCAAATATATCATATTGGATGAAACTGCAACCTATCACTTAACTCAGGTTGCAAGATTACCATATATATACCCGATGTTCTGGTCCGGGCCAGGTTGGAGGTGTCAAATACATCATATTGGATGAAACTGCAACCTATCACTTAATTCAGGTCGCAAGATTACCATATACAGACCCGATGTTTTGGTCCGGGCGAGGTTCGAGGTGTCAAATACATCAGATTGGATGAAACTGCAACCTATCATTTAACTCAGGTTGCAAGATTACCATATACATACCCGATGTTTAGGACCGGGCGAGGTTCAAGGTGTCAAATATATCATATGGGTTGAAACTGCAACCTATCACTTAACTCAGGTTGCAAGATTACCATATACATACCCGATGTTCTGGACCGCGCGAGGTTCGAGGTATCAAATGTATCAAATTGGATGAATCTAGAACCTATCACTTAACTCAGGTTGCAAGATTACCATATACAGATCCGATGTTCTGGTCCGGGCCAGGTTCGAGGTGTCAAATACATCAGATTGGATGAAACTGCAACCTATCAATTAACTCATGTTGCAAGATTACCATATACATACCCGATGTTTAGGACCGGGCGAGGTTCAAGGTGTCAAATATATCATATGGGTTGAAACTGCAACCTATCACTTAACTCAGGTTGCAAGATTACCATATACATACCCGATGTTCTGGACCGCGCGAGGTTCGAGGTATCAAATGTATCAAATTGGATGAATCTAGAACCTATCACTTAACTCAGGTTGCAAGATTACCATATACAGATCCGATGTTCTGGTCCGGGCCAGGTTCGAGGTGTCAAATACATCAGATTGGATGAAACTGCAACCTATCACTTAACTCAGGTTGCAAGATTACCATATACAGATTCGATGTTCTGGTCCAGGCCAGGTTCGAGGTGTCAAATATATCATATTGGATGAAACTGCAACCTATCACTTAACTCAGGTTACAAAATTACCAGATACAGACCCGATGTTCTCATCCTGGCGAGGTTCTAGGAGTGAAATATGTCATATTGGATGAAACTGCAACCTATCACTGAACTCAGGTTGCAAGATTACTATATACAGACCCGATGTTCTGGTCCGGGCAAGGTTCGAGGTGTCAAATATATCAAATTGGATGAAACTGCAACCTATCACTTAACACATGCTGCATGATTACCATATACAGACCTGATGTTCTGGTCCGGGCCGGGTTCGAGTTGTCAAATATATCAGATTGGATTAAACTGCAACCTATCACTGAACTCAGGTTGCAAGATTACCATATACATTCCCGATGTTCTGGATCGGGCGAGGTTCAAGGTGTCAAATGTATCATATTGGATGAAACTGCAACCTATCACTTAACTCAGGTTGCAAGATTACCATATACATACCCGATGTTCTGGATCGGGCGAGGTTCAAGGTTTCAAATATATCATATTGGATGAAACTGCAACCTATCACTTAACTCAGGTTGCAAGATTACCATATATATACCCGATGTTCTGGTCCGGGCCAGGTTGGAGGTGTCAAATACATCAGATTGGATGAAACTGCAACCTATCACTTAATTCAGGTCGCAAGATTACCATATACAGACCCGATGTTTTGGTCCGGGCGAGGTTCGAGGTGTCAAATACATCAGATTGGATGAAACTGCAACCTATCATTTAACTCATGTTGCAAGATTACTATATACAGACCCGATGTTCTGGTCCGGTCTATGTTCGAGGTGTCAAATATATCAGATTGGAATAAACTGCAACCTAATACTGAACTCAGGCTGCAAGATTACCATATACATACCCGTTGTTCTGGTCCGGGTGAGGTTCGAGGTGTCAAATATATCAGATTGGATGAAACTGCAAACCTATCACTGAACTCAGGTTGCAAGATTACCATATACATACCCGATGTTCTGGTCCGGGCGAGGTTCGAGGTGTCAAATATATCATATTGGATGAAACTGCAACCTATCACTTAACTCATGCTGCAAGATTACCATATACATACCCGATGTTCTGGTCTGGTCCGGTCCAGGTTAGAGGTGTCAAATATATCAGATTGGATGAAACTGCAACCTATCCCTTAACTCAGGTTGCAAAACTACCATATACAGACCCGATGTTCTGGTACGGGCCAGGTTTGAGGTGTTAAATATATCAGATTGGATGAAACTGCAACCTATCACTTAACTCAGGTTGCAAGATTACCATATACAGATCCGATGTTCTGGTTCGGGCCAGGTTCGAGGTGTCAAATATATCAGATTGGATGAAATTGCAACCTATCACTGAACTCAGGTTGCAAGATTACCATATACATACCCGATGTTCAGGACCGGGCGAGGTTCAAGGTGTCAAATATATCATATGGGTTGAAACTGCAACCTATCACTTAACTCAGGTTGCAAGATTACCTTATACAAACCCGATGCTCTCGTCCGGGCGAGTTTAGAGGTGTCACATATATCAGATTGGATGAAACTGCAACCTATCACTTAGCTCAGGTTGCAAGATCACAATATACAGACCCGATGTTCTCGTCCAGGCGAGGTTTGAGGTGTCAAATATATCAGATTGGAGGAAACTGCAACCTATCACTTAACTCATGTTGCAAGATTACCATATAGTGACCCGATGTTCTGGTTCGGTCTAGGTTAGAGGTGTCAAATATATCAGATTGGATGAAACTGCAACCTATCCCTTAACTCAGGTTGCAAAATTACTATATACAAACCCGATGTTCTGGTCCGGGCCAGGTTCGAGGTGTCAAATATATCAGATTGGATGAAACTGCAACCTATCACTTAATTCAGATTGCAAGATTACCATATACAGACCCGATGTTCTGGTTCGGTCTAGGTTAGAGGTGTCAAATACATCAGATTGGATGAAACATCAACCTATCACTTAACTCAGGTTGCGAGATTACCATATACAGACCCGATGTTCTGGTCCGGGCCAGGTTCGAGGTGTCAAATATATCATATTGGATGAAACTGCAACCTATCACTGAACTCAGTTTACAAGATTACCATATACAGACCCGATGTTCTGGTCTGGGCGAGGTTCGAGGTGTCAAATATATCAAATTGGATGAAACTGCAACCTATCACTTAACTCATGTTGCAAGATTACCGTATACAGACCCGATGTTCTGGTCTGGTCCAGTCTAGGTTCGAGGTGTGAAATATATCAGATTGGATGAAACTGCAACCTATCACTAAACTCAGGTTGCAAGATTACCATATAAAGACCCGATGTTCTGGTCGGGGTGAGGTTCGAGGTGTCAAATATATCAGATTGGATGAAACTGCAACTTATCACTTAATTCATGTTGCAAGATTACTATATACAGACCCGATGTTCTGGTCCGGTCTAGGTTCGAGGTGTCAAATATATCATATTGGAAGAAACTGCAACCTAATACTGAACTCAGATTGCAAGATTACCATATACATACACGATGTTCTGGTCCGGGTGAGGTTCGAGGTGTCAAATATATCAGATTGGATGAAACTGCAACCTATCACTGAACTTAGGTTGCAAGATTACCATATACATACCCGTTGTTCTGGATCGGGCGTAGTTTAAGGTGTCAAATATATCATATTGGATGAAACTGCAACCTATCACTTAACTCAGGTTGCAAGATTACCATATACATACCCGATGTTCTGGTCCGGGCCAGGTTGGAGGTGTCAAATACATCAGATTGGATGAAACTGCAACCTATCACTTAATTCAGTTTGCAAGATTACCATATACAGACCCGATGTTCTGGTCCGGGCCAGGTTCGAGGTGTCAAATACATTAGATTGGATGAAACTACAACCTATCACTTAACTCAGGTTGCAAGATTACCATATACAGACCCGATGTTCTGGTCCGGGCCAGGTTCGAGGTGTCAAATATATCATATTGGATGAAACTGCAACCTATCACTGAACTCAGGTTGCAAGATTACCATATAAAGACCCGATGTTCTGGTCGGGGTGAGGTTCGAGGTGTCAAATATATCAGATTGGCTGAAACTGCAACTTATCACTTAACTCATGTTGCAAGATTACTATATACAGACCCGATATTCTGGTCCGGGTGAGGTTCGAGGTGTGTCAAATATATCAAATTGGATGAAACTGCAACCTATCACTGAACTCAGGTTGCAAGATTACCATATACATACCCGATGTTCTGGTCCGGGCGAGGTTCGAGGTGTCAAATATATCATATTGGATGAAACTGCAACCTATCACTTAACTCAGGTTGCAAAATTACCAGATACAGACCCGATGTTCTCATCCTGGCGAGGTTCGAGGAGTCAAATATATCAGATTGGATGAAACTGCAACCTATCACTTAACTCAGGTTGCAAGATTACCATATACAGATCCGATGTTCTGGTTCGGGCCAGGTTCGAGGTGTCAAATATATCAGATTGGATGAAACTGCAACCTATCACTGAACTCAGGTTGCAAGATTACCATATACATACCCGATGTTCAGGACCGGGCGAGGTTCAAGGTGTCAAATATATCATATGGGTTGAAACTGCAACCTATCACTTAACTAAGGTTGCAAGATTACCTTATACAAACCCGATGTTCTCGTCCGGGCGAGTTTAGAGGTGTCACATATATCAGATCTGATAAAACTGCAACCTATTACTGAACTCAGGCTGCAAGATTACCATATACAGACCCGATGTTCTCGTCCAGGCGAGGTTTGAGGTGTCAAATATATCAGATTGGAGGAAACTGCAACCTATCACTTAGATCATGTTGCAAGATTACCATATAGTGACCCGATGTTCTGGTTCGGTCTAGGTTAGAGGTGTCAAATATATCAGATTGGATGAAACTTCAACCTATCACTGAACTCAGGTTGCAAAATTACCATATACAGACCCGATGTTCTGGTCCGGGCCAGGTTCGAGGTGTCAAATATATCAGATTGGATGAAACTTCAACCTATCACTTAATTCAGGTTGCAAGATTACCATATACAGACCCGATGTTCTCGTCCGGGCCAGGTTCGAGGTATCAAATACATCAGATTGGATGAAACTGCAACCTATCACTTAACTCAGGTTGCAAAACTACCATATACAGACCCGATGTTCTGGTCCGGGCCAGGTTCGAGGTGTCAAATATATCATATTGGATGAAACTGCAACCTATCACTGAACTCAGTTTACAAGATTACCATATACAAACCCGATGTTCTGGTCTGGGCGAGGTTCGAGGTGTCAAATATATCAAATTGGATGAAACTGCAACCTATCACTTAACTCATGTTGCAAGATTACCATATACAGACCCGATTTTCTGGTCTGGTCCGGTCTAGGTTCGAGGTGTGAAATATATCAGATTGGATGAAACTGCAACCTATCACTGAACTCAGGTTGCAAGATTACCTTATACAAAACCGATGTTCTCGTCCGGGCGAGTTTAGAGGTGTCACATATATCAGATTGGATGAAACTGCAACCTATCACTTAGCTCAGGTTACAAAATCACCATATACAGACCCGATGTTCTCGTCCAGGCGAGGTTTGAGATGTCAAATATATCAGATTAGATGAAACTGCAACCTATCACTTAACTCAGGTTGCAAGATTACCATATACAGACCCGATGTTCTCGTCCAGGCGAGGTTTGAGGTGTCAAATATATCAGATTGGAGGAAACTGCAACCTATCACTTAATTCAGGTTGCAAGATTACCATATAGTGACCCGATGTTCTGGTTCGGTCTAGGTTAGAGGTGTCAAATATATCAGATTGGATGAAACTGCAACCTATCCCTTAACTCAGGTTGCAAAATTACCATATACAGACCCGATGATCTGGTCCGGGCCAGGTTCGAGGTGTCAAATATATCAGGTTGGATGAAACTGCAACCTATCACTTAATTCAGGTTGCAAGACTACCATAAACAGACTCGATGTTCTGGTCCGGGCCAGGTTCGAGGTGTCAAATACATCAGATTGGATGAAACTATAACCTATCACTTAACTCAGGTTGCAAAATTACCATATACATACCCGATGTTCTGGAACGGGCGAGGTTCAAGGTGTCAAATATATCAGAGTGGATGAAACAACAACTTATCACTTAATTCAGGCTGCAAGATTACCATATACAGACCCGATGTTCTGGTCCGGGTCAGGTTCGAGGTGTCAAATACATCAGATTGGATGAAACTGCAACCTATCACTTAACTCAGGTTGCAAGATTACCATATACAGACCCGATGTTCTGGTCCGGGCCAGGTTCGAGGTGTCAAATATATCATATTGGATGAAACTGCAACCTATCACTGAACTCAGTTTACAAGATTACCATATACAGACCCGATGTTCTGGTCTGGGCGAGGTTCGAGGTGTCAAATATATCAAATTGGATGAAACTGCAACCTATCACTTAACTCATGTTGCAAGATTACCGTATAGTGACCCGATGTTCTGGTCTGGTCCGGTCTAGGTTCGAGGTGTGAAATATATCAGATTGGATGAAACTTCAACCTATCACTGAACTCAGGTTGCAAAATTACCATATACAGACCCGATGTTCTGGTCCGGGCCAGGTTCGAGGTGTCAAATATATCATATTGGATGAAACTGCAACTTATCACTTAACTCATGTTGCAAGATTACTATATAAAGACCCGATGTTCTGGTCCGGTCTATGTTCGAGGTGTCAAATATATCAGATTGGAATAAACTTCAACCTAATACTGAACTCAGGTTGCAAGTTACCATATACAGACCCGATGTTCTGGTACGGGCCAGGTTCGAGGTGTCAAATACATCAGATTGGATGAAACTGCAACTTATCACTTAACTCATGTTGCAAGATTACTATATACAGACCCGATGTTCTGGTACGGTCTATGTTCGAGGTGTCAAATATATCATATTGGAATAAACTTCAACCTAATACTGAACTCAGGTTGCAAGATTACCATATACAGACCCGATGTTCTGGTACGGGCCAGGTTCGAGGTGTCAAATACATCAGATTGGATGAAACTGCACCTTATCACTTAATTCAGGTTGCAAAATTACCATATACATACCCGATGTTCTGGATCGGGCGAGGTTCAAGGTGTCAAATATATCAGATTGGATGAAACAGCAACCTATCACTTAATTCAGGCTGCAAGATTACCATATACAGACCCGATGTTCTGGTCCGGGTCAGGTTCGAGGTGTCAAATACATCAGATTGGATGAAACTGCAACCTATCACTTAACTCAGGCTGCAAGATTACCCTATACAGACCCGATGTTCTGGTCCGGGTCAGGTTCGAGGTGTCAAATATATCATATTGGATGAAACTGCAACCTATCACTTAACTCAGGTTGCAAGATTACCGTATACAGACCCGATGTTCTGGTCCGGGCCAGGTTCGAGGTGTCAAATATATCATATTTGATGAAACTGCAACCTATCACTGAACTCAGTTTACAAGATTACCATATACAGACCAGATGTTCTGGTCTAGGCGAGGTTCGAGGTGTCAAATATATCAAATTGGATGAAACTTCAACCTATCACTTAACTCATGTTGCAAGATTACCATATACAGACCCGATGTTCTGGTCTGGTCCGGTCTAGGCTCGAGGTGTGAAATATATCAGATTGGATGAAACTGCAACCTATCACTGAACTCAGGTTGCAAGATTACCATATAAAGACCCGATGTTCTGGTCGGGGTGAGGTTCGAGGTGTCAAATATATCAGATTAGATGAAACTGCAACTTATCACTTAACTCATGTTGCAAGATTACTATATACAGACCCGATGTTCTGGTCCGGTCTATGTTCGAGGTGTCAAATATATCAGATTGGAATAAACTTAAACCTAATACTGAACTCAGGTTGCAAGATTACCATATACAGACCCGATGTTCTGGTACGGGCCAGGTTCGAGGTGTCAAATACATCAGATTGGATGAAACTGCACCCTATCACTTAATTCAGGTTGCAAAATTACCATATACATACCCGATGTTCTGGATCGGGCGAGGTTCAAGGTGTCAAATATATCAGATTGGATGAAACAGCAACCTATCACTTAATTCAGGCTGCAAGATTACCATATACAGACCCGATGTTCTGGTCCGGGTTAGGTTCGAGGTGCCAAATACATCAGATTGGATGAAACTGCAACCTATCACTTAACTCAGGCTGCAAGATTACCATATACAGACCCGATGTTCTGGTCCGGGCCAGGTTCGAGGTGTCAAATATATCATATTGGATGAAACTGCAACCAATCACTGAACTCAGGTTGCAAGATTACCATATAAAGACCCGATGTTCTGGTCGGGGTGAGGTTCGAGGTGTCAAATATGTCATATTGGATGACACTGCAACTTATCACTTAACTCATATTGCAAGATTACTATATACAGACCCGATGTTCTGGTCCGGTCTATGTTCGAGGTGTCAAATATATCAGATTGGAATAAACCGCAACCTAATACTGAACTCAGGTTGCAAGATTACCATATACAGACCCGATGTTCTGGTCCGGGCCAGGTTCGAGGTGTCAAATACATCAGATTGGATGAAACTGCAACCTATCACTTAACTCAGGTTGCAAAATTACCATATACATACCCGATGTTCTGGATCGGGCGAGGTTCAAGGTGTCAAATATATCAGATTGGATGAAACAGCAACCTATCACTTAATTCAGGCTGCAAGATTACCATATACAGACCCGATGTTCTGGTCCGGGTCAGGTTCGAGGTGTCAAATACATCAGATTGGAGGAAACTGCAACCTATCACTTAACTCAGGCTGCAAGATTACCATATACAGACCCGATGTTCTGGTCCGGGCCAGGTTCGAGGTATCAAATACATCAGATTGGATGAAACTGCAACCTATCACTTAACTCAGGTTGCAAAATTACCATATACATACCCGATGTTCGGGATCGGGCGAGGTTCAAGGTGTCAAATATATCAGATTGGATGAAACAGAAACCTATCACTTAATTCAGGCTGCAAGATTACCATATACAGACCCGATGTTCTAGTCCGGTCCAGGTTCGAGGTGTCAAATACATCAAATTGGACGAAACTGCAACCTATCACTTAACTCAGGCTGCAAGATTACCATATAAAGACCCGATGTTCTGGTCGGGGTGAGGTTCGAGGTGTCAAATATATCATATTGGATGAAACTGCAACTTATCACTTAACTCATATTGCAAGATTACTATATAAAGACCCGATGTTCTGGTCCGGTCTATGTTCGAGGTGTCAAATATATCAGATTGGAATAAACTGCAACCTAATACTGAACTCAGGTTGCAAGATTACCATATACAGACCCGATGTTCTGGTCCGGGCCAGGTTCGAGGTGTCAAATACATCAGATTGGATGAAACTGCAACCTATCACTTAACTCAGGTTGCAAAATTACCATATACATACCCGATGTTCTGGATCGTGCGAGGTTCAAGGTTTCAAATATATCAGATTGGATGAAACAACAACCTATCACTTAATTCAGGATGCAAGATTACCATATACAGTCCCGATGTTCTGTTCCGGGTCAGGTTCGAGGTGTCAAATACATCAGATTGGATGAAACTGCAACCTATCACTTAACTCAGGTTGCAAGATTACCATATACAGACCCGATGTTCTGGTCCGGGCCAGGTTCGAGGTGTCAAATATATCATATTTGATGAAACTGCAACCTATCACTGGACTCAGTTTACAAGATTACCATATACAGACCCGATGTTCTGGTCTGGGCGAGGTTCGAGGTGTCAAATATATCAAATTGGATGAAACTGCAACCTATCACTTAACTCATGTTGCAAGATTACCATATACAGACCCGATGTTCTGGCCTGGTTCGAGGAGTGAAATATGTCATATTGGATAAAACTGCAACCTATCACTGAACTCAGGTTGCAAGATTACTATATACAGACCCGATGTTCTGGTCCGGGCAAGGTTCGAGGTGTCAAATATATCAAACTGGATGAAACTGCAACCTATCACTTAACTCATGCTGCAAGATTACCATATATAGACCTGATGTTCTGGTCCGGGCCAGGTTAGAGTTGTCAAATATATCAGATTGGATTAAACTGCTACCTATCACTTAACTCAGGTTGCAAAATTACCATATACATACCCGATGTTCTGGATCGGGCGAGGTTCGAAGTGTCAAATATATCAGATTGGCTGAAACTGCAACTTATCATTTAACTCATGTTGCAAGATTACTATATACAGACCCGATATTCTGGTCCGGTCTATGTTCGAGGTGTCAAATATATCAGATTGGAAGAAACTGCAACCTAATACTGAACTCATGCTGCAAGATTACCATATACATACCCGATGTTCTGGTCCGGGTGAGGTTCGAGGTGTGTCAAATATATCAAATTGGATGAAACTGAAACCTATCACTGAACTCAGGTTGCAAGATTACCATATACATACCCGATGTTCTGGTCCGGGCGAGGTTCGAGGTGTCAAATATATCATATTGGATGAAACTGCAACCTATCACTTAACTCAGGTTGCAAAATTACCAGATACAGACCCGATGTTCTCATCCTGGCGAGGTTCAAGGTGTCAAATATAATAGATTGGATGAAACTGCAACCTATCACTTAACTCAGGTTGCAAGATTACCATATACAGATCTGATGTTCTGGTTCGGGCCAGGTTCGAGGTGTCAAATATATCAGATTGGATGAAACTGCAACCTATCACTTAACTCAGGTTGCAAAATTACCATATACATACCTGATGTTCTGGTCCGGGCCAGGTTCGAGGTGTCAAATATATCATATTGGATGAAACTGCAACCTATCACTGAACTCAGTTTACAAGATTACCATATACAGACCCGATGTTCTGGTCTGGGCGAGGTTCGAGGTGTCAAATATATCAAATTGGATGAAACTGCAACCTATCACTTAACTCATGTTGCAAGATTACCATATACAGACCCGATGTTCTGGTCTGGTCCGGTCTAGGTTCGAGGTGTGAAATATATCAGATTGGATGAAACTGCAACCTATCACTGAAATCAGGCTGCAAGATTACCATATACAGACCCGATGTTCTGGTCCGGGTCAGGTTCGAGGTGTCAAATACAGCAGATTGGATGAAACTGCAACCTATCACTTAACTCAGGCTGCAAGATTACCATATACAGACCCGATGTTCTGGTCCGGGCCAGGTTCGAGGTGTTAAATATATCATATTGGATGAAACTGCAACCAATCACTGAACTCATGTTGCAAGATTACCATATAAAGACCCGATGTTCTGGTCGGGGTGAGGTTCGAGGTGTCAAATATGTCATATTGGATGAAACTGCAACTTATCACTTAACTCATATTGCAAGATTACTATATACAGACCCGATGTTCTGGTTCGGTCTATATTCGAGGTGTCAAATATATCAGATTGGAATAAACTGCAACCTAATACTGAACTCAGGTTGCAAGATTACCATATACAGACCCGATGTTCTGGTCCGGGCCAGGTTCGAGGTGTCAAATACATCAGATTGGATGAAACTGCAACCTATCACTTAACTCAGGTTGCAAAATTACCATATACATACCCGATGTTTTGGATCGGGCGAGGTTCAAGGTGACAAATATATCAGATTGGATGAAACAGCAACCTATCACTTAATTCAGGCTGCAAGATTACCATATACAGACCCGATGTTCTGGTCCGGGTCAGGTTCGAGGTGTCAAATACATCAGATTGGAGGAAACTGCAACCTATCACTTAACTCAGGCTGCAAGATTACCATATACAGACCCGATGTTCTGGTCCGGGACAGGTTCGAGGTGTCAAATACATCAGATTGGATGAAACTGCAACCTATCACTTAACTCAGGTTGCAAAATTACCATATACATACCCGATGTTGTGGATCGGGCGAGGTTCAAGGTGTCAAATATATCAGATTGGATGAAACAGCAACCTATCACTTAATTCAGGCTGCAAGATTACCATATACAGACCCGATGTTCTGGTCCGGGTCAGGTTCGAGGTGTCAAATACATCAGATTGGACGAAACTGCAACCTATCACTTAACTCAGGCTGCAAGATTACCATATACAGACCCGATGTTCTGGTCCGGGCCAGGTTCGAAGTGTCAAATATATCATATTGGATGAAACTGCAACCAATCACTGAACTCAGGTTGCAAGATTACCATATAAAGACCCGATGTTCTGGTCCGGGTCAGGTTCGAGGTGTGAAATATATCATATTGGATGAAACTGCAACTTATCACTTAATTCATATTGCAAGATTACTATATACAGACCCGATGTTCTGGTCCGGTCTATGTTCGAGGTGTCAAATATATCAGATTGGAATAAACTGCAACCTATCACTGAACTCAGTTTACAAGATTACCATATACAGACCCGATGTTCTGGTCTGGGCGAGGTTCGAGGTGTCAAATATATCAAATTGGATGAAACTGCAACCTATCACTTAACTCATGTTGCAAGATTACCATATACAGACCCGATGTTCTGGTCTGGTCCGGTCTAGGTTCGAGGTGTGAAATATATCAGATTGGATGAAACTGCAACCTATCACTGAACTCAGGTTGCAAGATTACCATATAAAGACCCGATGTTCTGGTCGGGGTGAGGTTCGAGGTGTCAAATATATCAGATTAGATGAAACTGCAACTTATCACTTAACTCATGTTGCAAGATTACTATATACAGACCCGACGTTCTGGTCCGGTCTATGTTCGAGGTGTCAAATATATCAGATTGGAATAAACTTCAACCTAATACTGAACTCAGGTTGCAAGATTACCATATACAGACCCGATGTTCTGGATCGTGCGAGGTTCAAGGTGTCAAATATATCAGATTAGATGAAACAGCAACCTATCACTTAATTCAGGCTGCAAGATTACCATATACAGACCCGATGTTCAGGTCCGGGTCAGGTTCGAGGTGTCAAATACATCAGATTGGATGAAACTGCAACCTATCACTTAACTCAGGCTGCAAGATTACCATATACAGACCCAATGTTCTGGTCCGGTCCAGGTTCGAGGTGTCAAATATATCATATTGGATGAAACTGCAACCAATCACTGAACTCAAGTTGCAAGATTACCATATAAAGACCCGATGTTCTGGTCGGGGTGAGGTTCGAGGTGTCAAATATGTCATATTGGATGAAACTGCAACTTATCACTTAACTCATATTGCAAGATTACTATATACAGACCCGATGTTCTGGTCTGGTCCGGTCTAGGTTCGAGGTGTGAAATATATCAGATTGGATGAAACTGCAACCTATCACTGAACTCAGGTTGCAAGATTACCATATAAAGACCCGATGTTCTGGTCGGGGTGAGGTTCGAGGTGTCAAATATATCAGATTAGATGAAACTGCAACTTATCACTTAACTCATGTTGCAAGATTACTATATACAGACCCGACGTTCTGGTCCGGTCTATGTTCGAGGTGTCAAATATATCAGATTGGAATAAACTTCAACCTAATACTGAACTCAGGTTGCAAGATTACCATATACAGACCCGATGTTCTGGATCGTGCGAGGTTCAAGGTGTCAAATATATCAGATTAGATGAAACAGCAACCTATCACTTAATTCAGGCTGCAAGATTACCATATACAGACCCGATGTTCAGGTCCGGGTCAGGTTCGAGGTGTCAAATACATCAGATTGGATGAAACTGCAACCTATCACTTAACTCAGGCTGCAAGATTACCATATACAGACCCAATGTTCTGGTCCGGTCCAGGTTCGAGGTGTCAAATATATCATATTGGATGAAACTGCAACCAATCACTGAACTCAAGTTGCAAGATTACCATATAAAGACCCGATGTTCTGGTCGGGGTGAGGTTCGAGGTGTCAAATATGTCATATTGGATGAAACTGCAACTTATCACTTAACTCATATTGCAAGATTACTATATACAGACCCGATGTTCTGGTCCGGTCTATGTTCGAGGTGTCAAATATATCAGATTGTAATAAACTGCAACCTAATACTGAACTCAGGTTGCAAGATTACCATATACAGACCCTATGTTCTGGTCTAGGCCAGGTTCGAGGTGTCAAATACATCAGATTGGATGAAACTGTAACCTATCACTTAACTCAGGTTGCAAAATTACCATATACATACCCGATGTTCTGGATCGGGCGAGGTTCAAGGTGTCAAATATATCAGATTGGATGAAACAGCAACCTATCACTTAATTCAGGCTGCAAGATTACCATATACAGACCCGATGTTCTGGTCCGGGTCAGGTTCGAGGTGTCAAATACATCAGATTGGAGGAAACTGCAACCTATCACTTAACTCAGGCTGCAAGATTACCATATACAGACCCGATGTTCTGGTCCGGG
>NC_039363.1:34393833-34401140 GCF_003573695.1 Papaver somniferum | reverse complement strand
AACCTATCACTTAACTCAGGTTGCAAAATTACCATATACATACCCGATGTTCTGGATCGGGCGAGGTTCAAGGTGTCAAATATATCAGATTGGATGAAACAGCAACCTATCACTTAATTCAGGCTGCAAGATTACCATATACAGACCCGATGTTCTGGTCCGGGCCAGGTTCGAGGTGTCAAATACATCAGATTGGACGAAACTGCAACCTATCACTTAATTCAGGCTGCAAGATTACCATATACAGACCCGATGTTCTGGTCCGGGCCACGTTCGAGGTGTCAAATATATCATATTGGATGAAACTGCCACCAATCACTGAACTCAGGTTGCAAGATTACCATATAAAGACCCGATGTTCTGGTCGGGGTGAGGTTTGAGGTGTCAAATATTTCATATTGGATGAAACTGCAACTTATCACTTAACTCATATTGCAAGATTACTATATACAGACCCGATGTTCTGGTCCGGTCTATGTTCGAGGTGTCAAATATATCAGATTGGAATAAAGTGCAACCTAATACTGAACTCAGGTTGCAAGATTACCATATACAGACCCGATGTTCTGGTCCGGGCCAGGTTCGAGGTGTCAAATACATCAGATTGGATGAAACTGCAACCTATCACTTAACTCAGGTTGCAAAATTACCATATACATACCCGATGTTCTGGATCGGGCGAGGTTCAAGGTTTCAAATATATCAGATTGGATGAAACAACAACCTATCACTTAATTCAGGCTGCAAGATTACCATATACAGACCCGATGTTCTGGTCCGGGTCAGGTTCGAGGTGTCAAATACATCAGATTGGATGAAACTGCAACCTATCACTTAACTCAGGTTGCAAGATTACCATATACAGACCCGATGTTCTGGTCCGGGCCAGGTTCAAGGTGTCAAATATATCATATTTGATGAAACTTCAACCTATCACTGAACTCAGTTTACAAGATTACCATATACAGACCCGATGTTCTGGTCTGGGCGAGGTTCGAGGTGTCAAATATATCAAATTGGATGAAACTGCAACTTATCACTTAACTCATGTTGCAAGATTACCATATACAGACCCGATGTTCTGGTCTGGTCCGGTCTAGGTTCGAGGTGTGAAATATATCAGATTGGATGAAACTGCAACCTATCACTGAACTCAGGTTGCAAGATTACCATATAAAGACCCGATGTTCTGGTCGGGGTGAGGTTCGAGGTGTCAAATATATCAGATTAGATGAAACTGCAACTTATCACTTAACTCATGTTGCAAGATTACTATATACATACCCGATGTTCTGGTCCGGTCTAGGTTCGAGGTGTCAAATATATCAGATTGGAAGAAACTGCAACCTAATACTGAACTCAGGTTGCAAGATTACCATATACATACACGATGTTCTGGTCCAGGTGAGGTTCGAGGTGTCAAATATATCATATTGGATGAAACTGCAACCTATCATTGAACTCAGGTTGCAAGATTACCATATACATACCCGATGTTCTGGTCCGGGCGAGGTTCGAGGTGTCAAATATATCATATTGGATGAAACTGCAACCTATCACTTAACTCAGGTTGCAAAATTACCAGATACAGACCCGATGTTCTCATCCTGGCGAGGTTCGAGGAGTGAAATATGTCATATTGGATGAAACTGCAACCTATCACTGAACTCAGGTTGCAAGATTACTATATACATACCCTATGTTCTGGTCCGGGCAAGGTTCGAGGTGTCAAATATATCAAATTGGATGAAACTGCAACCTATCACTTAACTCATGCTGCAAGATTACCATATACAAACCTGATGTTCTGGTCCGGGCCAGGTTAGAGTTGTCAAATATATCAGATTGGATTAAACTGCAACCTATCACTGAACTCAGGTTGAAAGATTACCATATACATACCCGATGTTCTGGATCGGGCGAGGTTCAAGGTGTCAAATGTATCATATTGGATCAAACTGCAACCTATCACTTAACTCAGGTTGCAGGATTACCATATACATACCCGATGTTCTGGATCGGGAGAGGTTCAAGGTGTCAAATATATCATATTGGATGAAACTGCAACCTATCACTTAACTCAGGTTGGAAGATTACCATATACATACCCGATGTTCTGGTCCGGGCCAGGTTCGAGGTGTCAAATACATCAGATTGGATGAAACTGCAACCTATCACTTAATTCAGGTTGCAAGATTACGATATACAGACCCGATGTTCTGGTCCTGGCCAGGTTCGAGGTGTCAAATACATCAGATTGGATGAAACTGAGACCTATCACTTAACTCAGATTGCAAGATTACCATATACATACCCGATGTTCTGGTCCGGGCCAGGTTCGAGGTGTCCAATATATCATATTGGATGAAACTGCAACCTATCACTGAACTCAGGTTGCAAAATTACCATATAAAGACCCGATGTTCTGGTCGGGGTGAGGTTCGAGGTGTCAAATATATCAGATTGGATGAAACTTCAACTTATCACTTAACTCATGTTGCAAGATTACTATATACAGACCCGATATTCTGGTCCGGTCTATGTTCGAGGTATCAAATATATCAAATTAGAAGAAACTGCAACCTAATACTGAACTAAGGCTGCAAGATTACCATATACATACCCGATGTTCTGGTCCGGGTGAGGTTCGAGGTGTCAAATATATCAGATTGGATGAAACTGCAACCTATCACTTAACTCAGGTTGCAAGATTACCATATACAAACCCGATGTTCTGGTCCAGGCCAGGTTCAAGGTGTCAAATATATCAGATTGGATGAAACTGCAACTTATCACTTAACTCATGTTGCAATATTACTATATACAGACCCGATGTTCTGGTCCGGTCTATGTTCGAGGTATCAAATATATCAAATTGGAAGAAACTGCAACCTAATACTGAACTAAGGCTGCAAGATTACCATATACATACCCGATGTTCTGGTCCGGGTGAGGTTCGAGGTGTCAAATATATCAGATTGGATGAAACTGCAACCTATCACTGAACTCAGGTTGCGACCTATCACTTAACTCATGTTGCAAGATTACCATTACAGACCCGATGCACTAGTCTTGTCTGGTTCAGGCTCGAGGTCTCAAATATATCCGATTGGATGAAACTGCAACCTATCACTGAACTCAGGTTGCAAGATTACCATATACAAACCCGATGTTCTGGTCCAGGCCAGGTTCGAGGTGTCAAATATATCAGATTGGATGAAACTGCAACTTATCACTTAACTCATGTTGCAAGATTACTATATACAGACCCGATGTTCTGGTCCGGTCTATGTTCGAGGTATCAAATATATCAAATAGGAAGAAACTGCAACCTAATACTGAACTAAGGCTGCAAGATTACCATATACATACCCGATGTTCTGGTCCGGGTGAGGTTCGAGGTGTCAAATATATCAGATTGGATGAAACTGCAACCTATCACTTAATTCAGGTTGCTAGATTACCATATACAGACCCGATGTTCTGGTCCGGGCCATGTTCGAGGTTTCAAATACATCAGATTGGATGAAACTGCAACCTATCACTTAACTCAGGTTACAAGATTACTATATACAGACCCGATGTTCTGGTCCGGGCCAGGTTCGAGGTGTCAAATATATCATATTGGATGAAACTGCAACCTATCACTGAACTCAGGTTACAAGATTACCATATACATACCCAATGTTCTGGTCCAGGCGAGGTTCGAGGTGTCAAATATATCATATTGGATGAAACTGCAACCTATCACTTAACTCAGGTTGCAAATTACCAGATACATACCCGATGTTCTCATCATGGCGAGGTTCGAGGAGTGAAATATGTCATATTGGATGAAACTACAACCTATCAATGAACTCAGGTTGCAAGATTACTATATACAGACCCGATGTTCTAGTCCGGGCAAGGTTCGAGGTGTCAAATATATCAAATTGGATGAAACTGCAACCTATCACTTAGCTCATGTTGTAAGATTACCATATAGTGACCCGATGTTCTGGTCCGGTCTAGGTTAGAGGTGTCAAATATATCAGATTGGATGAAACTGCAACCTATCACTTAATTCAGGTTGCAAGATTACCATATACAGACCCGATGTTCTGGTCCGGGCCAGGTTCGAGGTGTCAAATACATCAGATTGGACGAAACTGCAACCTATCACTTAACTCAGGCTGCAAGATTACCATATACAGACCCGATGTTCTGGTCCGGACCAGGTTCGAGGTGTCAAATATATCATATTGGATGAAACTGCAACCTATCACTGAACTCAGGTTGCCAGATTACCATATAAAGACCCGATGTTCTGGTCGGGGTGAGGTTCGAGGTGTCAAATATATCATATTGGATGAAACTGCAACTTATCACTTAACTCATGTTGTAAGATTACTATATACAGACCCGATGTTCTGGTCCGGTCTATGTTCGAGGTGTCAAATATATCAGATTGGAATAAACTGCAACCTAATACTGAACTCAGGCTGCAAGATTACCATATACATACCCGATGTTCTTGTCCGGGTGAGGTTCGAGGTGTCAAATATATCAGATTGGATGAAACTGCAACCTATCACTGAACTCAGGTTGCAAGATTACCATATACATACCCGATGTTCTGGTCCGGGCGAGGTTCGAGGTGTCAAATATATCATATTGGATGAAACTGCAACCTATCACTTAACTCAGGTTGCAAAATTACCAGATACAGACCCGATGTTCTCATCCTGGCGAGGTTCAAGGTGTCAAATATAATAGATTGGATGAAACTGCAACCTATCACTTAACTCAGGTTGCAAGATTACCATATACAGATCTGATGTTCTGGTTCGGGCCAGGTTCGAGGTGTCAAATATATCAGATTGGATGAAACTGCAACCTATCACTTAACTCAGGTTGCAAAATTACCATATACATACCTGATGTTCTGGTCCGGGCCAGGTTCGAGGTGTCAAATATATCATATTGGATGAAACTGCAACCTATCACTGAACTCAGTTTACAAGATTACCATATACAGACCCGATGTTCTGGTCTGGGCGAGGTTCGAGGTGTCAAATATATCAAATTGGATGAAACTGCAACCTATCACTTAACTCATGTTGCAAGATTACCATATACAGACCCGATGTTCTGGCCTGGCGAAGTTCGAGGAGTGAAATATGTCATATTGGATGAAACTGCAACCTATCACTGAACTCAGGTTGCAAGATTACTATATACAGACCCGATGTTCTGGTCCGGGCAAGGTTCGAGGTGTCAAATATATCAAATTGGATGAAACTGCAACCTATCACTTAACTCATGCTGCAAGATTACCATATACAGACCTAATGTTCTGGTCCGGGCCAGGTTAGAGTTTTCCAATATATCAGATTGGATTAAACTGCAACCTATCACTGACCTCAGGTTGCAAGATTACCATATACATACCCGATGTTCTGGTCCGGGCGAGGTTCGAGGTGTCAAATATATCATATTGGATGAAATTGCAACCTATCACTTAACTCTGGTTGCAGAATTACCATATACAGACCCGATGTTCTTATCCTGGCGAAGTTCGAGGAGTGAAATATGTCATATTGGATGAAACTGCAACCTATCACTGAACTCAGGTTGCAAGATTACTATATACAGACCCGATGTTCTGGTCCGGGCAAGGTTCGGGTGTCAAATATATCAAATTGGATGAAACTGCAACCTATCACTTAACTCATGCTGCAAGATTACCATATACAGACCTGATGTTCTGGTCCGGGCCAGGTTAGAGTTTTCCAATATATCAGATTGGATTAAACTGCAACCTATCACTGAACTCAGGTTGCAAGATTACCATATACATACCCGATGTTCTGGATCGGGCGAGGTTCAAGGTGTCAAATATATCATATTGGATGAAATTGCAACCTATCACTTAATTCAGGTTGCAAGATTACCATATACAGACCCGATGTTCTGGTCCGGGTCAGGTTCGAGGTGTCAAATACATCAGATTGGATGAAACTGCAACCTATCACTTAACTCAGGTTGCAAGATTACCATATACAGACCCGATTTTCTAGTCCGGGTCAGGTTCGAGGTGTCAAATACATCAGATTGGATGAAACTGCAACCTATCACTGAACTCAGTTTACAAGATTACCATATACAGACCCGATGTACTGGTCTGGGCGAGGTTCGAGGTGTCAAATATATCAAATTGGATGAAACTGCAACCTATCACTTAACTCATGTTGCAAGATTACCATATACAGACCCGATGTTCTGGTCTGGTCCGGACTAGGTTCGAGGTGTGAAATATATCAGATTGGATGAAACTGCAACCTATCACTGAACTCAGGTTGCAAGATTACCATATAAAGACCCGATGTTCTGGTCGGGGTGAGGTTCGAGGTGTCAAATATATCATATTGGATGAAACTGCAACTTATCACTTAACTCATGTTGCAAGATTACTATATACAGACCCGATGTTCTGGTCCGGTCTAGGTTCGAGGTGTCAAATATATCAGATTGGAAGAAACTGCAACCTAATACTGAACTCAGGTTGCAAGATTACCATATACATACACGATGTTCTGGTCCGGGTGAGGTTCGAGGTGTCAAATATATCAGATTGGATGAAACTGCAACCTATCACTGAACTCAGGTTGCAAGATTACCATATACATACCCGATGTTCTGGTCCGGGCGAGGTTCGAGGTGTCAAATATATCATATTGGATGAAACTGCAACCTATCACTTAACTCATGCTGCAAGATTACCATATACAAACCTGATGTTCTGGTCCGGGCCGGGTTCGAGTTGTCAAATATATCAGATTGGATTAAACTGCAACATATCACTGAACTCAGGTTGAAAGATTACCATATACATACCCGATGTTCTGGATCGGGCGAGGTTCAAGGTGTCAAATGTATCATATTGGATGAAACTGCAACCTATCACTTAACTCAGGTTGCAAGATTACCATATACATACCCGATTTTCTGGATCGGGCGAGGTTCAAGGTGTCAAATATATCATATTGGATGAAACTACAACCTATCACTTAACGCAGGTTGGAAGATTACCATATACATACCCGATGTTCTGGTCCGGGGCAGGTTCGAGGTGTCAAATACATCAGATTGGATGAAACTGCAACCTATCACTTAATTAAGGTTGCAAGATTACGATATACTGACCCGATGTTCTGGTCCGGACCAGGTTCGAGGTGTCAAATACATCAGATTGGATGAAACTGAGACCTATCACTTAACTCAGGTTGCAAGATTACCATATACAGACCCGATGTTCTGGTCCGGGC
>NC_039363.1:34377129-34393765 GCF_003573695.1 Papaver somniferum | reverse complement strand
TATCACTGAACTCAGGTTGAAAGATTACCATATACATACCCGATGTTCTGGATCGGGCGAGGTTCAAGGTGTCAAATGTATCATATTGGATGAAACTGCAACCTATCACTTAACTCAGGTTGCAAGATTACCATATACATACCCGATATTCTGGATCGGGCGAGGTTCAAGGTGTCAAATATATCATATTGGATGAAACTGCAACCTATCACTTAACTCAGGTTGGAAGATTACCATATACATACCCGATGTTCTGGTCCGGGCCAGGTTCGAGGTGTCAAATACATCAGATTGGATGAAACTGCAACCTATCACTTAATTAAGGTTGCAAGATTACGATATACTGACCCGATGTTCTGGTCCGGACCAGGTTCGAGGTGTCAAATACATCAGATTGGATGAAACTGAGACCTATCACTTAACTCAGGTTGCAAGATTACCATATACAGACCCGATGTTCTGGTCCGGGCCAGGTTCGAGGTGTCCAATATATCATATTGGATGAAACTGCAACCTATCACTGAACTCAGGTTGCAAGATTACCATATAAAGACCCGATGTTCTGGTCGGGGTGAGGTTCGAGGTGTCAAATATATCAGATTGGATGAAACTGCAACTTATCACTTAATTCATGTTGCAAGATTACTATATACAGACCCGATGTTCTGGTCCGGTCTATGTTCGAGGTATCAAATATATCAAATTGGAAGAAACTGCAACCTAATACTGAACTCAGGCTGCAAGATTACCATATACATACCCGATGTTCTGGTCCGGGTGAGGTTCGAGGTGTCAAATATATCAGATTGGATGAAACTGCAACCTATCACTGAACTCAGGTTATAAGATTACCATATACATACCCGATGTTCTGGTCCGTGCGAGGTTCGAGGTGTCAAATATATCATATTGGATGAAACTGCAACCTATCACTTAACTCAGGTTGAAAAATTACCAGATACAGACCCGATGTTCTCATCCTGGCGAGGTTCGAGGAGTGAAATATGTCATATTGGATGAAACTGCAACCTATCACTGAACCGAGGTTGCAAGATTTCTATATACAGACCCGATGTTCTGGTCGGGGCAAGGTTCGAGGTGTCAAATATACAAATTGGATGAAACTGCAACCTATCACTTAACTCATGCTGCAAGATTACCATATACAGACCTGATGTTCTGGTCCTGGCCGGGTTAGAGTTGTCAAATATACAGATTGGATTAAACTGCAACCTATCACTGAACTCAGGTTGCAAGATTACCATATACATACCCGATGGTCTGGATCGGGCGAGGTTCAAGGTGTCAAATGTATCATATTGGATGAAACTGCAACCTATAACTTAACTCAGGTTGCAAGATTACCATATACATACCCGATGTTCTGGATCGGGCGAGGTTCAAGGTGTCAAATATATCATATTGGATGAAACTGCAACCTATCACTTAACTCAGGTTGCAAGATTTCCATATATATACCCGATGTTCTGGTCGGGGTGAGGTTCGAGGTGTCTAATATATCATATTGGATGAAACTGCAACTTATCACTTAACTCATGTTGCAAGATTACTATATACAGACCCGATGTTCTGGTCCGGTCTATGTTCGAGGTGTCAAATATATCAGATTGGAATAAACTGCAACCTAATACTGAACTCAGGCTGCAAGATTACCATATACATACCCGATTTTCTTGTCCGGGTGAGGTTCGAGGTGTCAAATATATCAGATTGGATGAAACTGCAATCTATCACTGAACTCAGGTTGCAAGATTACCATATACATACCCGATGTTCTGGTCCGGGCGAGGTTCGAGGTGTCAAATATATCATATTGGATGAAACTGCAACCTATCACTTAACTCATGCTGCAAGATTACCATATACAGACCTGATGTTCTGGTCCGGGCCGGGTTCGAGTTGTCAAATATATCAGATTGGATTAAACTGCAACCTATCACTGAACTCAGGTTGAAAGATTACCATATACATACCCGATGTTCTGGATCGGGCGAGGTTCAAGGTGTCAAATGTATCATATTGGATGAAACTGCAACCTATCACTTAACTCAGGTTGCAAGATTACCATATACATACCCGATATTCTGGATCGGGCGAGGTTCAAGGTGTCAAATATATCATATTGGATGAAACTGCAACCTATCACTTAACTCAGGTTGGAAGATTACCATATACATACCCGATGTTCTGGTCCGGGCCAGGTTCGAGGTGTCAAATACATCAGATTGGATGAAACTGCAACCTATCACTTAATTAAGGTTGCAAGATTACGATATACTGACCCGATGTTCTGGTCCGGACCAGGTTCGAGGTGTCAAATACATCAGATTGGATGAAACTGAGACCTATCACTTAACTCAGGTTGCAAGATTACCATATACAGACCCGATGTTCTGGTCCGGGCCAGGTTCGAGGTGTCCAATATATCATATTGGATGAAACTGCAACCTATCACTGAACTCAGGTTGCAAGATTACCATATAAAGACCCGATGTTCTGGTCGGGGAGAGGTTCGAGGTGTCAAATATATCAGATTGGATGAAACTGCAACTTATCACTTAATTCATGTTGCAAGATTACTATATACAGACCCGATGTTCTGGTCCGGTCTATGTTCGAGGTATCAAATATATCAAATTGGAAGAAACTGCAACCTAATACTGAACTCAGGCTACAAGATTACCATATACATACCCGATGTTCTGGTCCGGGTGAGGTTCGAGGTGTCAAATATATCAGATTGGATGAAACTGCAACCTATCACTGAACTCAGGTTGTAAGATTACCATATACATACCCGATGTTCTGGTCCGTGCGAGGTTCGAGGTGTCAAATATATCATATTGGATGAAACTGCAACCTATCACTTAACTCAGGTTGAAAAATTACCAGATACAGACCCGATGTTCTCATCCTGGCAAGGTTCGAGGTGTCAAATATATCAAATTGGATGAAACTGCAACCTATCACTTAACTCATGCTGCAAGATTACCATATACAGACCTGATGTTCTGGTCCTGGACGGGTTAGAGTTATCAAATATATCAGATTGGATTAAACTGCAACCTATCACTGAACTCAGGTTGCAAGATTACCATATACATACCCGATGGTCTGGATCGGGCGAGGTTCAAGGTGTCAAATGTATCATATTGGATGAAACTGCAACCTATAACTTAACTCAGGTTGCAAGATTACCATATACATACCCGATATTCTGGATCGGGCGAGGTTCAAGGTGTCAAATATATCATATTGGATGAAACTCCAACCTATCACTTAACTCAGGTTGCAAGATTTCCATATATATACCCGATGTTCTGGACCCGGAAAGGTTCGAGGTGTCAAATATATCAAATTGGATGAAACTGCAACCTATCACTTAGCTCATGTTGCAAGATTACCATATAGTGACCTGATGTTCTGGTCCGGTCTAGGTTAGAGGTGTCAAATATATCAGATTGGATGAAACTGCAACTTATCCCTTAACTCAGGTTGCAAAATTACCATATACAGACCCGATGTTCTGGTCCGGGCCAGGTTCGAGGTGTCAAATATATCATATTGGATGAAACTGCAACCTACCACTTAATTCAGGTTGCAAGATTACCATATACAGACCCGATGTTCTGGTCCGGGCCAGGTTCGAGGTGTCAAATACATCAGATTGGATGAAACTACAACCTATCACTTAACTCAGGTTGCAAAATTACAATATACAAACCCGATGTTCTGGTCCGAGCCAGGTTCGAGGTGTCAAATATATCAGATTGGATGAAACTGCAACCTATCACTTAACTCAGGTTGCAAGATTACCATATACAAATCCGATGTTCTGGTTCGGCCTAGGTTCGAGGTGTCAAATATATCAGATTGGATGAAACTGCAACCTATCACTAAATTCAGGTTGCAATATTACCATATACATACCCGATGTTCAGGACCGGGCGAGGTTCAAGGTGTCAAATATATCATATGGGTTGAAACTGCAACCTATCACTTAACTCAGGTTGCAAGATTACCATATACATACCCGATGTTCTGGACCGGGCGAGGTTCGAGGTGTCAAATATATCAGATTGGATGAATCTAGAACCTATCACTTAACTCATGTTGAAAGATTACCATATACATACCCGATGTTCTGGTCTGGTCCGGTCCAGGTTAGAGGTGTCAAATATATCAGATTGGATGAAACTGCGACCTATCCCTTAACTCAGGTTGCAAAATTACCATATACAGACCCGATGTTCTGGTCCGGGCCAGGTTCGAGGTGTCAAATATATCAGATTTGATGAAACTGCAGCCTATCACTTAACTCAGGTTGCAAGATTACCATATACAGATCTGATGTTCTGGTTCGGGCCAGGTTCGAGGTGTCAAATATATCAGATTGGATGAAACTGCAACCTATCACTTAACTCATGTTGCAAGATTACCATGTACAGACCCGATGTTCTGGTCTGGTCCGGTCCAGGTTCGAGGTGTGAAATATATCAGATTGGATGAAAGTACAACCTATCACTGAACTCAGGTTGCAAGATTACCATATACACACCCGGTGTTCTTGTCCGGGCGAGGTTCGAGGTGTCAAATATATCATATTGGATGAAACTGCAACCTATCACTTAGCTCATGTTGCAAGATTACCATATATAGACCCGATGTTCTGGTCCGGTCTAGGTTCGAGGTGTCAAATATATCTGTTGGATGAAACTGCAACCTAATACTGAACTCAGGTTGCAAAATTACCATATACAGACCCGATGTTCTGGTCCAGGCCAGGTTCGAGGTGTCAAATATATCAGATTGTATGAAACTGCAACCTATCACTTAACTCAGGTTGCAAGATTACCAAATACATACCCGATGTTCTGGTCCGGGCCAGGTTCGAGGTGTCAAATATATCAGATTGGATGAAACTGCAACCTATCACTAAACTCAGGTTGCAAGATTACCATGTACAAACCCGATGTTCTCGTCCGGACGAGGTTCGAGGTGTCAAATATATCAGATTGGATGAAACTGCAACCTATCACTTAACTCATGTTGCAAGATTACCATATACAGACACGATGTTCTAGTCTGGTCCGGTCCCGTTTCGAGGTGTGAAATATATCAGATTGGATAAAACTACAACCTATAACTGAACTCAGGTTGCAAGATTACCATATACATACCCGATGTTCTGGACCGGGCGAGGTTCAAGGTGTCAAATGTATCATATTGGATGAAACTGCAACCTATCACTTAACTCAGGTTGCAAGTTTACCATATGCATACCCGATGTTCTGGTCCGGGCGAGGTTCGAGGTGTCAAATATATTATATTGGATGAAACTGCAACCTATCACTTAACTCAGGTTGCAAAATTACTAGATACATACCCGATGTTCTCATCCTGGCGAGGGTCGAGGAGTGAAATATATCATATTGGATGAAACTGCAACCTTTCACTGAACTCAGGTTGCAAGATTACTATATACAGACCCGATGTTCTCATCCTGGCGAGGTTCGAGGAGTGAAATATATCATATTGGATGAAACTGCAACCTATCACTGAACTGAGGTTGCAAGATTACTATATACAGACCCGATGTTCTGGTCCAGGCGAGGTTCAAGGTGTCAAATATATCAAATTGGATGAAACTGCAACCTATCACTTAACTCATGCTGCAAGATTACCATATACAGACCTGATGTTATCGTCCGGGCCAGGTTCGAGTTGTCAAATATATCAGATTGGATTAAACTGCAACCTATCACTTAACTCAGGTTGCAAGATTACCATATACAGACCCGATGTCCTGGTCCGGTCCAGGTTCGAGGTGTCAAATATATCACATTGGATGAAACTGCAACCTATCACTGAACTCAGGTTGCAAGATTACCATATACAAACCCGATGTTCTCGTCCGGGCGAGTTTAGAGGTGTCACATATATCATATTGGATGAAACTGCAACCTATCACTTAACTCAGGTTGCAAGATTACCATATATAGACCTGATGTTCTCGTCCAGGCGAGGTTTGAGGTTTCAAATATATCAGATTGGAGGAAACTGCAACCTATCACTTAGCTCATGTTGCAAGATTACCATATAATGACCCGATGTTCTGGTCCGGTCTAGGTTAGAGGTGTCAAATATATCAGATTGGATGAAACTGCAACCTATCACTTAACTCAGGTTGCAAGATTACCATATACATACCCGATGTTCTGGTCCGGGCCAGGTTCGAGGTGTCAAATATATCAGATTGGATGAAACTGCAACCTATCACTTAACTCAGGTTGCAAGATTACCATATACAGACCCGATGTTCTGGTCCGGGCCAGGTTCAAGGTGTCAAATATATCATATTGGATGAAACTGAAACCTATCACTTAAATCAGGTTGCAAGATTACCATATACATACCCGATGTTCTGGTCCGGGCCAGGCACGAGGTGTCAAATATATCAGATTGGATGAAACTGCAACCTATCACTTAACTCAGGTTGGAAGATTACCATATACATACCCGATATTCTGGTCCAGGCCAGGCACGAGGTGCGAAATATATAAGATTGGATGAAACTGCAACCTATCACTTAACTCAGGTTGCAAGATTACCATATACAGACCCGATGTTCTGGTCCGGGCCAGGTTCGAGGTGTCAAATATATTAGATTGGATGAAACTGCAACCTATCTATTAACTGAGGTTGCAAGATTACCATATACAGACCCGATGTTCTGGTCCGGGCCAGGTTCGAGGTGTCAAATATATCAGATTGGATGAAACTGCAACCTATCACTTAACTCAGGTTGCAAGATTACCATATACAGACCCGATGTTCTCGTCTGGACCAGGTTCGAGGTGTCAAAAATATCAGATTGGATGAAATTACAACCTATCACTTAATTCAGGTTGGAAAATTACCATATACATACTCGATATTCTGGTCCAGGCCAGGCACGAGGTGCCAAATATATCAGATTGGATGAAACTTCAACCTATCACTTAACTCAGGTTGCAAGATTACCATATACATACCCGATGTTCTGGTCCGGGCCAGGTTCGAGGTGTCAAATATATCAGATTGGATGAAACTGCAACCTATCACTTAATTCAGGTTGCAAGATTACCATATACAGACCCGATGTTCTGGTCTGAGCCAGGTTCGAGGTGTCAAATACATCAGATTGGATGAAACTGCAACCTATCACTGAACTCAGGTTGCAAGATTACCATGTACAAACCCGATGTTCTCGTCCGGGAGAGGTTTGAGGTGTCAAATATATTAGATTTGATGAAGCTGAAACCTATCACTTAACTCATGTTGCAAAATTACCAGATACAGACCCGATGTTCTCATCCTGGCGAGGTTCGAGGAGGAAAATATATCATATTGGATGATACTGCAACCTATCACTTAACTCAGGTTGCAAGATTACTATATACAGACCCGATGTTCTGGTCCGGACGAGGTTCGAGGTGTCAACTATATCAAATTGGATGAAACTGCAACCTATCACTTAACCCATGCTGCAAGATTACCATATACAAACCTGATGTTCTGGTCCGGGCCAGGTTCGAGTTGTCAAATATATCACATTGGATTAAACTGCAACCTATCACTTAACTCAGGTTGCAAAATTACCAGATACAGACCCGATGTTCTCATCCTGGCGAGGTTCGAGGAGGAAAATATATCATATTGGATGATACTGCAACCTATCACTTAACTCAGGTTGCAAGATTACTATATACAGACCCGATGTTCTGGTCCGGACGAGGTTCGAGGTGTCAACTATATCAAATTGGATGAAACTGCAACCTATCACTTAACCCATGCTGCAAGATTACCATATACAAACCTGATGTTCTGGTCCGGGCCAGGTTCGAGTTGTCAAATATATCACATTGGATTAAACTGCAACCTATCACTTAACTCAGGTTGCAAAATTACCAGATACAGACCCGATGTTCTCATCCTGGCGAGGTTCGAGGAGGAAAATATATCATATTGGATGATACTGCAACCTATCACTTAACTCAGGTTGCAAGATTACTATATACAGACCCGATGTTCTGGTCCGGACGAGGTTCGAGGTGTCAAATATATCAAATTGGATGAAACTGCAACCTATCACTTAACCCATGCTGCAAGATTACCATATACAAACCTGATGTTCTGGTCCGGGCCAGGTTCGAGTTGTCAAATATATCACATTGGATTAAACTGCAACCTATCACTTAACTCAGGTTGCAAGATTACCATATACAGACCCGATGTCCTGGTCCGGGCCAGGTTCGAGGTGTCAAATATATCATATTGGATTAAACTGAACTCAGGTTGCAAGATTACCGTATACAGACCCTATGAGATCATCCTGGCAAGGTTTTAGGTGTGAAATATATCATATTGGATGAAATTGCAACCTATCACTGAACTCAGGTTGCAAGATTACCATATACAGACCCGGTGTTCTAGTCCGGTCTAGGTTCGAGGTGTCAAATATATCAGATTGGATAAAACTGCAACCTATCACTTAACTCAGGTTGCAAGATTACTATATACAGACCCGATGTCATGGTCCGGGCCAGGTCCGAGGTGTCAAATATATCATATTGGATGAAACTGCAACCTATCACTGAACTCAGGTTGCAAGATTACCATATACAGACCCTATGTGATCATCCTGGCAAGGTTCTAGGTGTGAAATATATCATATTGGATGAAACTGCAACCTATCACTGAACTCAGGTTGCAAGATTACCATATACAAACCCGATGTTCTCGTCCGGGCGAGTTTAGAGGTGTCACATATATCAGATTCGATGAAACTGCAACCTATCACTGAACTCAGGTCGCAAGATTACTATATACAGACCCGATGTTCTGGTCCGGGCGAGGTTCGAGGTGTCAGATATATCAAATTGGATGAAACTGCAACCTATTACTTAACTCAGGTTGCAAATTACCAGATACATACCCGATGTTCTCATCCTGGCGAGGTTCGAGGAGTGAAATATGTCATATTGGATGAAACTGCAACCTATCACTTAACTCAGGTTGCAAGATTACCATATACAGACCCGATGTTCTGTTCCGGGCCATGTTCGAGGTGTCAAATGTATCAGATTGGATGAAACTGCAACCTATCACTGAACTCAGGTTACAAAATTACCATATACAGACCCGATGTTCAGGTCCGGGAAAGGTTCGAGGTTTCAAATATATCATATTGGATGAAACTGCGACCTATCACTTAACTCATGTTGCAAGATTACCATTACAGACCCGATGCTCTAGTCTTGTCTGGTCCAGGCTCGAGGTCTCAAATATATCCGATTGGATGAAACTGCAACCTATCAATGAACTCAGGTTGCAAGATTACCATATACAAACTCGATGTTCTGGTCCAGGCCAGGTTCGAGGTGTCAAATATATCAGATTGGATGAAACTGCAACTTATCACTTAACTCATGTTGCAAGATTACTATATACAGACCCGATGTTCTGGTCCGGTCTATGTTCGAGGTATCAAATATATCAAATTGGAAGAAACTGCAACCTAATACTGAACTAAGGCTGCAAGATTACCATATACATACCCGATGTTCTGGTCCGGGTGAGGTTCGAGGTGTCAAATATATCAGATTGGATGAAACAGCAACCTATCACTGAACTCAGGTTGCAAGATTACCATATACATACTCATGTTCTGGTCCGGGTGAGGTTCGAGGTGTCAAATATATCAGATTGGATGAAACTGCAACCTATCACTTAATTCAGGTTGCAAGATTACCATATACAGACCCGATGTTCTGGTCCGGGCCATGTTCGAGGTGTCAAATACATCAGATTGGATGAAACTGCAACCTATCACTTAACTCAGGTTGCAAGATTACCATATACAGACCCGATGTTCTGGTCCGGGCCAGGTTCGAGGTGTCAAATATATCATATTGGATGAAACTGCAACCTATCACTGAACTCAGGTTACAAGATTACCATATACATACCCAATGTTCTGGTCCGGGCGAGGTTCGAGGTGTCAAATATATCATATTGGATGAAACTGCAACCTATCACTTAACTCAGGTTGCAAATTACCAGATACAGACCCGATGTTCTCATCTTGGCAAGGTTCGAGGAGTGAAATATGTCATATTGGATGAAACTGCAACCTATCACTTAACTCAGGTTGCAAGATTACCATATACAGACCCGATGTTCTGTTCCGGGCCATGTTCGAGGTGTCAAATGTATCAGATTGGATGAAACTGCAACCTATCACTGAACTCAGGTTACAAAATTACCTTATACAGACCCGATGTTCTGGTCCGGGAAAGGTTCGAGGTTTCAAATATATCCGATTGGATGAAACTGCAACCTATCACTGAACTCAGGTTGCAAGATTACCATATACAAACTCGATGTTCTGGTCCAGGCCAGGTTCGAGGTGTCAAATTTATCATATTGGATGAAACTGCAACTTATCACTTAACTCATGTTGCAAGATTACTATATACAGACCCGATGTTCTGGTCCGGTCTATGTTCGAGGTATCAAATATATCAAATTGGAAGAAACTGCAACCTAATACTGAACTAAGGCTGCAAGATTACCGTATACATACCCGATGTTCTGTTCCGGGTGAGGTTCGAGGTGTCAAATATATCAAATTGGAAGAAACTGCAACCTAATACTGAACTAAGGCTGCAAGATTACCATATACATACACGATGTTCTGGTCCGGGTGAGGTTCGAGGTATCAGATATATCAAATTGGATGAAACTGCAACCTATCACTTAACTCAGGTTGCAAGATTACCATATACAGACCCGATGTTCTGTTCCGGGCCATGTTCGAGGTGTCAAATGTATCAGATTGGATGAAACTGCAACCTATCACTGAACTCAGGTTACAAAGTTACCATATACAGACCCGATGTTCTGGTCCGGGAAAGGTTCGAGGTTTCAAATATATCAAATTGGATGAAACTGCGACCTATCACTTAACTCATGTTGCAAGATTACCATTACAGACCCGATGCTCTAGTCTTGTCTGGTCCAGGCTCGAGGTCTCAAATATATCCGATTGGATGAAACTGCAACCTATCACTGAACTCAGGTTGCAAGATTACCATATACAAACCCGATGTTCTCTTCCGGGCGAGTTTAGAGGTGTCACATATATCTGATTGGATGAAACTGCAACCTATCACTTAACTCAGGTTGCAAAATTACCATATACAGACCCGATGTTCTCGTCCTGGCGAGGTTTGAGGTGTCAAATATATCAAATTGGATGAAACTTCAACCTGTCACTTAACTCATGCTACAAAATTACCATATACATACCTGATGCTCTGGTCCGGTCCAGGTTCGAGGTGTCAAATATATTAGATTGGAGGAAACTGCAACCTATCACTTAACTCAGGTTGCAAGATTACCATATACAGACCCGATGTTCTGTTCCTGCCCATGTTCGAGGTGTCAAATATATCAGATTGGATGAAACTGCAACCTATCACTTAACTCAGGTTGTAAGATTACCATATACAGACTCGATGTTCTGTCCGGGAAAGGTTCGAGGTTTCAAATATATCAAATTGGATGAAACTGCGACCTATCACTTAACTCATGTTGCAAGATTACCATATACAGACCCGATGCTCTGGTCTTGTCTGGTCCAGGTTCGAGGTCTCAAATATATCAGATTGGATGAAACTGCAATCTATCGCTGAACTCAGGTTGCAAGATTACCATATACAGACCCGGTGTTCTGGTCCGGGCCATGTTTGAGGTCTCAGATATATCAGATTGGAGGAAACTGCAACCTATCACTTAGCTCATGTTGCAAGGTTACCATATACAGACCCGATATTCTGGTCCGGTCTAGGTTAGAGGTGTCAAATATATCAGATTGGATGAAACTGCAACCTATCCCTTAACTCAGGTTGCAACATTACCATTTACAGATCCGATGTTCTGGTCTGGGCCAGCTTCGAGGTGTCAAATATATCAGATTGGATGAAACTGCAACCCATCACTTAACTCAGTTTCCAATATTACCATATACAGACCCGATGTTCTGGTCCGGTCCAGGTACGAGGTGTCAAATATATCAGATTGGATGAATCTAGAACCTATCACTTAACTCATGTTGAAAGATTACCATATACATACCCGCTGTTCTGGTCCGGTCCAGGTTAAAGGTGTCAAATATATCAGATTGGATGAAACTGCGACCTATCCCTTAACTCAGGTTGCAAAATTACCATATACAGACCCGATGTTCTGGTCTGGGCCAGGTTCGAGGTGTCAAATATATCAGATTGGATGAAAGTGCAACCTATCACTTAACTCAGGTTGCAAGATTACCTTATACAGATCTGATGTTCTGGTTCGGGCCAGGTTCGAGGTGTCAAATATATCAGATTGGATGAAACTGCAACCTATCACTTAACTCAGGTTGCAAGATTACCATATACAGACCCGATGTTCTGGTCCGGTCCAGGTTCGAGGTGTCAAATATATCAGATTGAATGAAACTGCAACCTATCACTTAACTCATGTTGCAAGATTACCATATACAGACCCGATGTTCTGGTCTGGTTCGGTCCAGGTTCGAGGTGTGAAATATATCAGATTGGATGAAAGTACAGCCTATCACTGAACTCAGGTTGCAAGGTTACCATATACAGACCCGGTGTTCTTATCCGGGCGAGGTTTGAGGTGTCAAATATATCATATTGGATGCAACTGCAACCTATAACTTAGCTCATGTTGCAAGACTACCATATATAGACCCGATGTTCTGGTCCGGTCTAGGTTCTAGGTGTCAAATATATCTGATTGGATGAAACTGCAACCTAATACTGAACTCAGGTTGCAAAATTACCATATACAGACCCGATTTTCTGGTCCAGGCCAGGTTCGAGGTGTTAAATATATCAGATTGGATGAAACTGCAACCTATCACTTAACTCAGGTTGCAAGATTACCAAATACAGACCCGATGTTCTGGTCCGGGCCAGGTTCGAGGTGTCAAATATATCAGATTGGATGAAACTGCAACCTATCACTAAACTCAGGTTGCAAGATTACCATGTACAAACCCGATGTTCTCGTCCGGGCGAGGTTCGAGGTGTCAAATATATATCAGATTGGATGAAACTGCAACCTATCACTTAACTCATGTTGCAAGATTACCATATACATACCGATGTTCTAGTCTGGTCCGGTCCAGGTTCGAGGTGTGAAATATATCAGATTGGATGAAACTACAACCTATCACTGAACTCAGGTTGCAAGATTACCATATACATACCCGATGTTCTGGACCGGGCGAGGTTCAAGGTGTCAAATGGATCATATTGGATGAAACTGCAACCTATCACTTAACTCAGGTTGCAAGTTTACCATATACATACCCGATGTTCTGGTCCGGGCGAGGTTCGAGGTGTCAAATATATCATATTTGATGAAACTGCAACCTATCACTTAACTCAGGTTGCAAAATTACCAGATACAGACCCGATGTTCTCATCCTGGCGAGGTTCGAGGAGTAAAATATATAATATTGGATGAAACTGCAACCTATCACTGAACTCAGGTTGCAAGATTACTATATACAGACCCGATGTTCTGGTCCATGCGAGGTTCGAGGTGTCAAATATATCAAATTGGATGAAACTGCAACCTATCACTTAAATCATGCTGCAAGATTACCATATACAGACCTGATGTTCTGGTCCGGTCCAGGTTCGAGTTGTCAAATATATCAGATTGGATTAAACTGCAACCTATCACTTAACTCAGGTTGCAAGATTACCATATACAGACCCGATGTCCTGGTCCGGTCCAGGTTCGAGGTGTCAAATATATCTCATTGGATGAAACTGCAACCTATCACTGAACTCAGGTTGCAAGATTACCATATACAAACCCGATGTTCTCGCCCGGGCGAGTTTAGAGGTGTCACATATATCAGATTGGATGAAACTGTAACCTATCACTTAACTCAGGTTGCAAGATTACCATATATAGACCCGATGTTCTCGTCAAGGCGAGGTTTGAGGTGTCAAATATATCAGATTGGAGGAAACCTCAACCTATCACTTAGCTCATGTTGCAAGATTACCATATAGTGACCCGATGTTATGGTCCGGTCTAGGTTAGAGGTGTCAAATATATCAGATTGGATGAAACTACAACCTATCCCTTAACTCTGGTTGCAAAATTACCATATACAGACCCGATGTTCTGGTCCGGGCCAGGTTCGAGGTGTCAAATATATCAGATTGGATGAAACTGCAACCTATCACTTAATTCAGGTTGCAAGATTACCATATACAGACCCGATGTTCTAGTCCGAGCCAGGTTCGAGGTGTCAAATACATCAGATTGGATGAAACTGCAACCTATCACTGAACTCAGGTTGCAATATTACCATGTACAAACCCGATGTTCTCGTCCGGGCGAGGTTCGAGGTGTCAAATATATTAGATTGGATGAAGCTGCAACCTATCACTTAACTCATGTTGCAAATTTACCATATACATACCTGATGTTCTGGTCTGGTCCGGTCCAGGTTTGAGGTGTGAAATATATCAGATTGGATGAAACTACAACCTATCACTGAACTCAGGTTGCAGGATTATCATATACATACCCGATGTTCTGGACCGGGCGAGGTTCAAGGTGCAAAATGTATCATATTGGATGAAACTGCAACCTATCCCTTAACTCAGGTTACAAGATTACCATATACATACCCGATGTTCTGGTCCGGGCGAGGTTAGAGGTGTCAGTTATATCAAATTGGATGAAACTGCAACCTATCACTTAACTCAGGTTGCAAGATTACCATATACAGACCCGATGTTCTATTCCGGGCCATGTTCGAGGTGTCAAATGTATCAGATTGGATGAAACTGCAACCTATCACTGAAATCAGGTTACAAAATTACCATATACAGACCCGATGTTCTGGTCCGGGAAAGGTTCGAGGTTTCAAATATATCAAATTGGATGAAACTGCGACCTATCATTAAACTCATGTTGCAAGATGACCATTACAGACCCGATGCTCTAGTCTTGTCTGGTCCAGGCTCGAGGTCTCAAATATATCCGATTGGATGAAACTGCAACCTATCACTGAACTCAGGTTGCAAGATTACCATATACAAACCCGATGTTCTCTTCCGGGCGAGTTTAGAGGTGTCACATATATCAGATTGGATGAAACTACAACCTATCACTTAACTCAGGTTGCAAGATTACCATATACAGACCCGATGTTCTCGTCCTGGCTAGGTTTGAGGTGTCAAATATATCAAATTGGATGAAACTTCAACCTGTCACTTAACTCATGCTACAAAGTTACCATATACATACATGATGCTCTGGTCCGGTCCAGGTTCGAGGTGTCAAATATATTAGATTGGAGGAAACTGCAACCTATCACTTAACTCAGGTTGCAAGATTACCATATACTGACCCGATGTTCTGTTCCTGCCCATGTTCGAGGTGTCAAATATATCAGATTGGATGAAACTGCAACCTATCACTTAACTCAGGTTGTAAGATTACCATATACAGACCCGATGTTCTGTCCCGGGCCATGTTAGAGGTGTCAAATATATCAGATTGGATGAAACTGCAACCTATCACTGAATTCATGTTACAAGATTACCATATACAGACCCGATGTTCTGGTCCGGGAAAGGTTCGAGGTTTCAAATATATCAAATTGGATGAAACTGCGACCTATCACTTAACTCATGTTGCAAGATTACCATATGCAGACCCGATGCTCTGGTCTTGTCTGGTCCAGGTTCGAGGTCTCAAATATATCAGATTGGATGAAACTGCAACCTATCGCTGAACACAGGTTGCAAGATTACCATATACAGACCCGATATTCTGGTTCGGGCCAGGTTTGAAGTCTCAGATATACCAGATTGGAGGAAACTACAACCTATCACTTAGCTCATGTTGCAAGATTACCATATACAGACCCGATATTCTGGTCCGGTATAGGTTAGAGGTGTCAAATATATCAGATTGGATGAAACTACAACCTATCCCTTAACTCAGGTTGCAACATTACCATTTACAGATCCGATGTTCTGGTTTGGGCCAGGTTCGAGGTGTCAAATATATCAGATTGGATGAAACTGCAACCCATCAGTTAACTCAGTTTCCAATATTACCATATACAGACCCGATGTTCTGGTCCGGTCCAGGTTCGAGGTGTCAAATATATCAGATTGGATGAAACTGCAACCTATCACTTAACTCAGGTTGCAAGATTACCAAATACAGACCCGATGTTCTGGTCCGGGCCAAGTTCGAGGTGTCAAATATATCAGATCGGATGAAACTGCAACCTATCACTGAACTCAGGTTGCAAGATTACCATGTACAAACCCGATGTTCTCGTCCGGGCGAGGTTCGAGGTGTCAAATATATCAGATTGGAGGAAACTGCAACCTATCACTTAACTCATGTTGCAAGATTACCATATACAGACCCGATGTTCTAGTCTGGTCCGGTACAGGTTCGAGGTGTGAAATATATCAGATTGGATGAAACTACAACCTATCACTGAACTCAG